>NC_062223.1:26587738-26892136 GCF_902686445.1 Sciurus carolinensis | reverse complement strand
AGGTTTTCTTATTCTTTTTTATTTTTTCCTCCAAATTCTCAACTTTTACTTATATACCATATATTGCCATGCTATAGAAGTGTTGTACCAGTAATCCTCTTTTGACATGAGCATAATTATTATAATTAATTAAATATTACCTGAGACAATTTAACATGAAGTAATCTCTTCAACAGACATGTTGTGAATCATTTGAACCCTCAAATATTTAGAAAATAAATCTTTCTGCATTGTTAGAGGAGTTCCTTTGTCCTTATCTGTCCCTCACACCCTTTTCTCCCTTCCCCAATACTGTTATGATGTGGGACAAAGATCCTGTGGGAAATGTTGGAAAAACACTATCACAGTGGTTCAACATCTTGGCTTGATAATCTGTGAAACCTGCTTAAAATCCTGATTCTTACACCTGTAACTCTTCTTTCCTGAGCTAAGATTCCTGGCAAAGCACACATCTATGTCATCTATATATGGAATAAAAATTAAAAATATCACCTCACAGGTTGATCTGATAATTGTTATATGAACACACCCACAATTTTTCTGAGGGTTTTGGTTTACGTTGACTATATGCACTAAGCAAATGTGTAGCATTAACACATGGGTGAAGAAGGAATTCTCTCCTATATTACTTCTATAGAAGCCACAGAGAACATTACCCATAGGCATTGATCCCAGAAAGAATTCTCCATGTTTTACTTGTAATTAGTGCCTGATGTCTTTACCATCTAGTATTCATAGTAAGTCTTTTGTGTGGGAGATGCATTTACATTTTGTTTCACCTTTATGAATTATCTTAGTTAACAAGAGTATCTCATGTAAAATACTGTCTTTAGTTGCTAAAGGAACTTTGCTTCATCTTTGTGAGTCTTCAACTATCCACTGTTAAATCAGGTCAATGAGATTTATCATCACTTGAAAAATTAAGGTGAAGGTGAAATACATCATGATTGCATTTAAAAATATTGAAAAGTAATAATCACAGTACATGAAATCTAACAATAATGAGCATCAGCTCTGTTGAAGAACTTACCTTGGTAGTCTTAAAGGATTTTAATGATGTTTGTAGGTGTTCAGAAGCAATTCCATTTTCAGAGTTACCTACACTTCAAGTAAGAATCTTTCAATATTAAAATATAAGACAAAATCAAAAGAGACTTTTCAGATAATCCTACATCAAATCAAAAGATACTAAGGAAATGTCCTTATAAGTCCAAATAGTTCCTTCCCACACCAAACCTTGAATGTCTCACAAAAAACCCAGGTTTAGAATTCAGAATGGATTCACTTGATTCACTATGGAAAAATGATTTTCATTACCTAGCTTTGGTCTTCAGGAGAGGAGATAGAACATTTGGAGAAAATATATTCAAGTGGGTGCTCTCTTCATGATGAATCATGCTTTGATGAATTGACTGCAATAGAAGGTGTTTCCTCTTGCATTATCTGAGTATTTAAGTTTTGACAAAGACTCTTGTTCCTTGCCAGTAGCTGTGCTTTCTCTCTCTGGGATTAATTATCTTTGATGGAAAGGTTTTGTCTCAGGAGCAGGTATCCTGGAAAGAACTTTTGAGAATCACCCCCTCTTGAGTGGGGAACTGTATTCCTGCACTTTGGACCATAATCCCTTAGGAGTCCCCATTCCCTTTCTGAACCTGGTTTGCTTAGAAAACTTGGCAACAGGAGCCTGTTGTGGAGACCAGTGGTGCAGTGTCCCTGATGCTGCATGTCATCCAGGGAAGTCCTGCTGCTGACTGATGCTTCACCATTTCTGAAACCCTTTGTTGATTGCCTGAAAGCAAAGCAGAGAAGGCAAAAAATGGTAGCATGTTGGAGTACTTTCCTCCAAATGCTGCTCTTCCTGTTTCTCAGAGTGTTGGGAAATAACCTGAAGCCCAGACTGTTCTACAATATGATTATCTTTGGGTCTCATGGGCTGTCCTGTGTGGGTTAAGAGATAGCACTACAAATTTGATGACATACTTAAAACAGAAAAGTTAAGCCATTTGGTCACTTGGTATTTTCACTTATTTCCCATTTATTTGTTCTAGGAGGTAAGGCGTGACAAATTATTATAATTTTAATTCAAAATTTACTAGTGATTTATGTTACTTTGGACTTTCATAATCTCATTGGTCATTAGTACATCATCTTTTGTGAATTTTCTATTTATATCTTTGCCAAATAAAACAGAAGTTTTTGGTTTCTTCTTAGGTAGTTTTCAGTAATCTCAAAAGGTGTTTGTCACATATGCAATATGTAAATGTATGTACAAAAATATATGTATATATTTTGTATAAAATATTTACTTGTAAATATATATACAAAAACACACAATTCAGTCCAGGTCTGTCAATATCTATTTTTATTGTTCAAAACTGAATTTGTTGAACAAGTAATATTTTATTGGTTCTTTTTAGTTATATATGACAATAGGATTTATTCCAATGCAATTATAAAAGCATAGAATATCTTTGAGATACATTAACATACAAAAACTATACACATATAATTTGGTGAATGTAGTACTATGTGGAACTGTTACCACATTCTATGCTATAAAACTAGCCAGTCTCCTACAACGATGTCCTCTCATCTTTTTGTTGATTATTATCATTGTTGTGATAAGAACACCCAACACAAGATCTACTTTCTTAGCAGAATTTGGGGTGCTGCATCACACCCAAACAACCCCTTCCCCTCTACTCATCATCCTTTGCTCAACAGTTCTTCAGTCTCTGTCCTCTACTCTCTTAGCCACAGGCACCTCCATTCCACTCTAAATTTCTAGACTTTTAGATTTAGATTTTTGAGATCACAAACTTGTCTTTGTGCCTTAAATATTTTACTTAACATGCTAATCTCCAGATTAAATAAATCAGAATTGAATAAAATCAGAATTTTATTCTTTCTATGGCTGAATCATCTCCCATTATATATGTGTACCACAATTTATTATCCATTTATCAGCTGATTGATATTGCTATTGTTTCCTATTTTGATTATTGTAATTTGTTCTGTATGGAACATGGGAGTGCAGATGTCTCTGGCATACTGATTTCATTTCCTTTGGATATATACCAGGTAGTAGGATGGCTGGGCTATAAAGCAGTTCTAATTTTAAGCTTTTGAGTAATCTCCACATAGATTCCATAATGACTTTACTAATTTACATTCCCTCTCACATGGT
Organism: Sciurus carolinensis; assembly: GCF_902686445.1. NCBI lineage: Eukaryota > Metazoa > Chordata > Mammalia > Rodentia > Sciuridae > Sciurus > Sciurus carolinensis. Next base: position 26,888,949 of record NC_062223.1, on the reverse strand, counting down.
GCCAGAGTTCCCTTTTCTTTATATTTTTGCTCACAGTTATTATATTTAGTCCATTTAGTAACCCTTCTAACTATGTTGAGGTGACATCTCGTTGTGGTTTTGTTTGCAGTTTTCTTTTCACTTACCTGTAGGTTATTAGCATATCTTCTTTGGAAAAATTTCTTCAAGATCATCATCTCTCATATTTTTCTTTTTTCCTTTTTTTTTTTTTTTTTTTTTTTTGGTACCAGGGATTGAACTCAAAGGCACTAGACCACTGAGCTACATCCCCAGACCTATTTTTTGTATTTTTTTTAGAGACGGGATCTCACAGAATTGCTTAGAGCCTCACTTTGCTGAGGCTGGCTTTGAACTTACGATGGACCTGTCTCAGCCTCCCAAGTCTCTGGAATTACGTGTGAGCACCACTGCACCCAGTTCTTTTTCTCCACTTTTTAAATCAAACTGATTTTTATTTTCATTATTTATTTGTAAGAATTCCTCGTATATTTTGGATCTACTCTTACCAGATAAGTTTCACAAATATCTCTTCCCACTTTCTAGGGTGCATTTTCATTTTGGTGATTGTTTTCTTTGCAATGCATAAAAAAATTTAGTTTGTTGTGGTCCCACTTTATTTTTTTTTTTTTTTGGCTTTTTTTCTGCATGGTAGGTGTCATACCTAAAAACTCACTGCCAAGACTAATGTCAAGAAATTTACCCCCATATTTTCTGCTATGAGATTTAGTGTTTCAGGTCTTACATTTAAGTTTTAATAAATGTCAAGTTAATTTTTGTAAATGGTACAAGATCATGATCCACTTTCATGTTTATGTATGAAAATCCAGTTTCACCAACAACTTAAAAGAGAATATCCTTTCTGTATTGTACATTCTTGATATCCTGGTCAAAGATTGGCTGACCGTGTGTGCATGGTTATGCCTGCTCTTTCTATTCTGTTTCTTTGGGATCTGTGAATATTTTAATGACAACATCATAATGTTTGAGTGGCATAGATTTATAGTATATTGCAAAATCAGGCAGTGTTATGCCTTCAGGTGTGTTCTTAATTCTCACGATTGTTTTTGCTTTCTGGCCTCTTTTGTAGTTTTGTATGAATTTCAGTGTTTATTTTTTCTACTTCTGCCACAAACATCATTGGAATTTTGATAACAATTTCATTGAATTGGTAGATTGCTTTGGATAACATGGACATTTCAAGTATATTAATCATCCAATCCATTAGCACAGGGTTTCTTTTAGCTGATTTGAATTCTCTCTATTTTCTCTCATGAATATCTTATAGTTCTGAAAGCACAGGTCTTTTCATCAATGTGTTAAATTTATTCACATGATTTTAATCTTCCTGCTCCTATAGTACATGGTATTTTTGCATAGAAACACGGCCCATTTTTTTGATGATTTTTTTTGTCTTGTAACTTCACTGAACTAACCCATTTATTAGTTCTAAGAGACTTTTTTGTATGACGTCGTAGGAGATTCCTAGCTATATATGATTATGATCTTTATGAACAGACATTATTCCATTTCTTCCTTCTTGTCTTGCATATCTTTTGTTTTATTTCTTTCTTTCTTTTTCCCCTAAATTTCCAGGATTCTGTTTCACAGAAATAGTGAGAGAGGGCCTGCTCCTTGGTCCTGTACTTACATAAAAAGCACTTAGCTTTTTAATTTTAAGACAGTATTAGCTGTGGGTTTGTCAGAGATGGATTTATTATATGGGATGTTGAGAATAATCCTCTTATACCTAAATAATTTGAGTAATTTGTCATGAAAGGAAGTTGAAATTTTGAATGATATTTTTATTAAGATGATCACATTATTTTAGCTTTAATTCTGTTCGTGTGCACAACAATCATTGACTTGTACATCATTTGCACATCAGGGATAAACCCATTTCATCTGGATCCATGGTCATTTAAAGTGCTTTTGATTTTTGATTACCAGTCTTTTTTGGAGGGCTTCTGTATCGATCTTCTCAGGGATATTGTTCTGTTGTTTTGTCTTTATGTAGTTTTCCTAAAAGTCTTTGTCGATGCTGGTCTTATAAGATGAGTAAGGAAGTGTTCTTTCCTCTACAATTAATAGAAGCCTTTTTAGTAGTATTGGTACTAGTCCCTTTTTTAGATAGTTGGTAGAATTCACTGTGATGTTATTTATTCTGAACTTTTCTTTGTTGGACAGTTTTTCAGTACTACATAAATCTTTTTACTTGGCACTCATCTCTTCAGGTTTTTGATTTCTTCATTTTTCAATATTAGCAGGTACTAAATTTATGGGACTTTACTTCTTTTCTTCTAGGTTATACACTATAGTGTTGGTGTATAATTACTCATTATACACAACACAATTGGCCATTTTCTGTTGTGATACTTTGTTTTTTTGTGTGTAATCCATTGTAAGAGCTCCCTTTACACTTCTGATTTTATTGATTTGTGTGCTATTTCTTCTTAGTTGACTGAACTAAAAGTTTGCCAATTTGATTTAACTTTCAGGAAATATTGATTTTTAAATTTTTTTTCATTTATTTTTATTGTAAACAAATGGGATACATGTTGTTTCTGTTTGTACATGGAGTAACAGCATACCATTTGCGTAATCATACATTTATATAGGGTAATGATAGTTGATTCATTCTGTTATTTTTTCCTTCCCCCCACCCCTCCCACCTCTCTTTTCCTTCTATACAGTCCCTCTTTCCTCCATTCTTGCCCCCTCCCAACCCCCATTATGTGTCATCATTCGCTTTTCAGCGAGATCATTTGTCCTTTGGTTTTTGAGATTGGCTTGTCTCACTTAGCATGATATTTTTCAATTTCAACCATTTGCCTGCAAAATGCCATAATTTTATTATTCTTTATAGCTGAGTAATATTTCATTGTATATAAATACCACAGTTTCTTTATCCATTCATCAATTGAAGGACATCCAGGTTGGTTCCACAATCTGGATATTGTGAATTGGGCAGCTATGAATATTGATGAGGCAGTATCTCTGTAGTATGCTGACTTTAAGTCCTTTGGGTATAGGCCAAGGAGTGGGATAACTGGGTCAAATGGCGGGTCCATTCCAAGTTTTCTAAGGAATCTCCACACTGCTTTCCAGAGTGGCTGCACTAATTTGCAGCCACACCAGCAATATATGAGTGTACCATTCACCCCACATCCTCTCCAACACCTATTGTTGCTTGTATTCTTGATAATCGCCATTCTAATTGGGGTGAGATGGAATCTTAGGGTAGTTTTGATTTGCACTTCTCTTATTACTAAAGATGTTGCACATTTTTCATATGTTTGTTGAATGCTTCTAGATCTTCTTCTGTGAAGTGTCTGTTCATATCCTTAGCCCATTTGTTGATTGGGTTATTTGTATTCTTGGTGTAGAGTTTTTTGAGTACTTTATAGATTCTGGAAATTAGCACTCTATCTGAAGTATGAGTGGCAAAGATTTTCTCCCACTCTGTAGGCTCTCTCTTTGCATTACTGATAGTTTCCTTTGCTGAGAGAAAGCTATTAAGTTTGAATCTGTCCCAGTTATTGATTCTTGCTTTTATTTCTTCTGCTACGGGAGTCCTGTTCTTGTTACTATTGCTTTGTAGTATAGTTGAAGTTCTGGTATTGCGATACCCCCTGTTTCATTCTTCTTGCTAACGATTGCTTTAGCTATTCTGGGTTTCTTATTCTCCCAGATGAATTTCATGATTGCTTGTTCTATTTCTGTAAGATACATCATTGGGATTTTAATTGGAATTGCATTGAATCTGTACAGCACTTTTGATTGTATGGCCATTTTGACAATATTAATTCTGCCTTCCAAGAACATGGGAGATCTTTCCACCTTCTAAGGTCTTCCTCAATTTCTTTCTTCAATGTTTTGTAGTTTTCTTTGTAGAAACCTCTTTGGTTAGATTGATTCCCAAGTATTTTATTTTTTTTGAGGCCATTGCAAGTGGAGTTGTTTTCCTCATTTCCCTTTCAGATGTTTCATCGCTTGAGTATAAGAATGCTTTAGATTTTTGTGTGTTGATTTTATAGCTTGCTATTTTGCTGAATTCATTGATGAGGTCTAGAAGTTTTCTGGACAAGGTTTTTGGATCCTCTAAATATAGAATCATGTCATTGGCAAATAGTGACAGCTTAAGTTCCTCTTTTCCTATGCGTATCCCTTTAATTTCTTTGTCTGTCTAATTGCTCTGGCTTGAGTTTCAAGGACAAAGTTGAATAGAAGTGGTGAAAGAGGACATGCCTGTCTTGTTCTCATTTTTAAAGGGAATGGTTTCAGGTTTTCTCCATTAGGAATGATGTTGGCTATGGGCTTAGCATAAATAGCTCTTACAATGTTCAGGTATGTTCCTACTATCCCTATTTTTTCTAGTGTTTTGAGCATGAAGGTGTGTTGTATTTTGTTGAAAGCTTTTCCTGCGTCACTTGAAATAACCATATGATTCTTATCCTTAAGTCTATTGACATGATGGATTACATTTATTGATTTACAGATGTTAACCCATCCTTGCATTCCAGGGATGAACCCCACTTGATTGTGGTGCACGATTTTCTTAATATGTTTGTAGATACAGTTTGCCAATATTTTGTTAAGGATTTTGTATCTATATTCATCAAGGATATTGCGCTACAATTTTCTTTCCTTGATGTGTCTTTGCCTGGTTTGGGTATGAGGGTGATATTAGCTTCATAGAATGAGTTTGGTAGGGTACCCTCCTTTTCTATTTCCTGGAATACTTTGAAAAATATTGGAATGATTTCTTCTTTGAAGGTCTTGTAGAACTCGACTGAGAATCTGTCTGGTGCTGGGCTTTTCTTGGATGGTAGATTATTAATGGCTTCTTCTATTTCATTGCTTGATATTGATCTGTTTAAATTGTATATGTCCTCCTGGTTCAGTTTGGGAGGAGCATATGTCTCTAGAAATTTGTCAATATCTTCAGTAGTTTCTATTTTGTTGGAATACAGACTTTTGAAGTAGCTTATCATTATGTTCTGTATCTCAGTGGTGTCTCTCATGATATTTCCTTTTTCATCATGAATTTTAGTAATTTGAGTTTTCTCTCTCCTTCTCTTTGTTAGTATGGCTAAGGGTTTGTCTATTTTGTTTACTTTTTCAAAGAACCAACTTTTTGTTTTGTCAATTTTTACAATTGTTTCTTTTGTTTCAATTTCATTGATTTCAGCTCTGATTTTAATTATTTCCTGTCTTCTACTACTTTTGCTGTTATTCTGCTCTTCTTTTTCCAGGGCTTTGAACTGTAATGTTAGGTCATTTAGTTGTTGACTTTTCATTCTTTACTGGAATGCTCTCCATGCAATGAATTTTCCTCTTAGTACCGCTTTCATAGTGTCCCAGAGATTTTGATATGTTGTGTAATTGTTCTCATTGATCTCTAAGAATTTTTTTATCTCCTTCCTGATGTTTTCTGTTATCCATGTTTCATTCAACAGCATATTATTTAATCTCCAGGTGTTGGAGTAATTTCTGATTTTTATTTTGTCATTGATTTCTACTCTAAACCATTATGATCTGATAGAACACAAGGCAGTATCTCTACTTATTTGCTTTTACTAAGGGCTGCTTTGTGGCATAACATATGGTCTATTTTTGAGAAGGTTCCATGTGCTGCTGAGAAGAAAGTGAATCCGCTCATTGATGGATGGAAGATTCTATATATGTCTATTAAGTCCAGGTTATTGATTGTGTTTTTGTGTTCTATGGTTTCTTTGGTTGGTTTTTGTTTGGAAGATCTATCTAGTTGTGACAGCAGTGTGTTAAAGTCACCCAGAATTATTGTGTTGTGGTCTATTTGATTACGGAAATTGAGAAGGATTTGTTTGATGTACAGGGATGCACCATTATTTGGGGCATAAATATTTACTATCGTATGTCTTCCTGATTTATGATTCCCTTAAGCAGTATGAAGTGTCCTTCTTTATCCCTTCTGACTAACTTTGGTTTGAAGTTCACTTTATCTGATATGAGGATGGAAACCCCCTCTTTTTCCTGAGTCCATGTGCATGGTAGGTTTTTTCCCATTCCTTCACCTTTAGTTTGTGAATGTCTTTTTCTATGAGATGAGTCTCTTGCAGGCAGCATATTGTTGGGTCTTTCTTTTTAATCCATTCTGCCAGTCTATGTGTTTTCATTGATGAGTTTAGGCCATTAACGTTCAGGGTTATTATTGATATATACTTTGTATTCCCAGTCATTTGGCTTATTTTTGGTTTTTAATTTGGCTTGGTTTCTCCTTTGAGTGGGTTTTCTCTAAGGTAGTTCCTCCCTTTGCTGACTTACATTGCTGTTTATCATTTCGTCCTCATGGATTATTTTGTTGAGAACATTCTGTAGCGCAGGCTTTCTATTTGTAAATTCTTTTAACTTTTGTTTATCATGGAAGGATTTTATTTCCTCTTCAAATCTGAAGGTTAGTTTTGCTGGGTATAGGATTGTTGGTTGGCACCCATGTTCTTTCAGAGCTTGAAATATGTTGGTTCATGCCCTTCTAGCTTTTACAGTATGGATTGAGAAGTCTGCTGCTATCTGTATTGGTTTCCCTCTATATGTAATCTGATGCATTTCTCTCATGGCCTTCATAATCCTATCTTGATTTTGAATGTTAGGCATTTCCAGTATAATGCACTTTGGTGTGGATCTGTTGTGATTTTGTTCTTTTGGTGTTCTGTAAGCCTCTTGTATTTAATTTTCCATTTCATTCTTCAGGTTTGGGAAATTTTCTGATATTATTTCATTGAATAGGTTGTTCATTCCTTTGGTTTGTATCTCTGTGCATTCCTCAATCCTAATAATTCTTAAATTTGGTCTTTTCATGATGTCCCATAGTTCTTGGAGATTCTGTTCATGATTCCTTACCATCTACTCTGTTTGAGCAACTTTATTTTCAAGATTAAATATTTTGTCTTCATTGTCTGAGGATCTGTCTTCCAAATGGTCTAGTCTTTTGGTGACACTTTCCACTGAGTTTTTTATTTGGTTTATAGTTTCCTTAATTTCAAGGATTTTCATTTCGGTTTTTTTGAGAATCTCTATTTCTTTATTGAAATGATCTTTGGTTCCTGCAGTTGCTCTTTCAACTGCTTATTGGTATTATCAATCATTGCCTGCATTTGCTCTCTTAACTCATATTTGCTTCATGAATCATCTTAATCATGTATAATCTGAAGTTCTTTTCTGACATTTCTTCTACCATAATGTCATTGGATTTTATTAATATAGCATCTAGATTTGTTTGGATCACTTTTTTCCCTTGTTTTCTCATGTTGTTCATGTATCTTCCCCTCTAGCAGTGCAGATCTGGGGTATTGCAGGTTTCCCCCTATAGGCTTATTGTGGCCCTATAGGTTTCCAAAACCTTTTCTTTAAGGGGAGATCAATATTAGTAGTGCCCAATTCAGACACTATGCAATCCTAGACCAAATAGCCCCTATGAGGACAATAACAATATTGTCATAATAAACAGAATGAGTTCAAATATTATCTTCAGTAAATCAAACAGATTTTCAGTAAGGTCTGCAGTTTCTAATGGAGGACAAAGAGGATGCAGAGGGATGTAGGATGGAGCTGTTAATGGGATTAGAAAAGAATATACAGAAGTTCTAGATAATAGAAAGTGTGAGAGTGTAATCAAAAGAAATTGGATGTTAGCATGCAAAAAGGGAGAAAGAGACTCTGAGGGAACAGGTAAACAAAATGAAAAGAGAGTCAAAAAAAGTAAAGAAATAAAAACTTAAAATTTTTCAATACGGAGAAAAAAGAAAATCTACAGTGTAACAGTCATATAGTAATGAAACCTCCCAGTCTTCAGTAGCCTGATGCATGAGAGGTACCTGACAATGAGCTTCAAGTCTCCAGCAGGCATCTTGGATGGGATTTGCCCCACCTAAAGATCAGAGCTATGGCTTCCAGGCTTATCCAAGATGGCCACTCTGGCTTCCAAATATGTTCCCAAATGAGGAGCTGCAGCTCGGGATGTGGACATGGTCAGCTGGAGGTCCTGGAGGAGGGGTGTGGTTGGTCAGGCAGGGGTCCTGGAGATCAGATGTGTTTGGTTTGGTTGCGGGTTCCTGGAGGCTGGGTACAATCAGTCAGTCTGGGTTCCCAGTGATAGAATGTAGTCAGTTGGTGTGGGGGTCCTGGCAGCAGGGAGCAGTCAGTCAATGTGAGAGCTCCAGAGGCAAGGAGTGATCAGTCTGGCTGAGGGATCCTGGAGACAGGGCTCAGTCTGTCTGGCCAGGGATCCTACGGGGCCTGGCTGTTGTCTCAAAATGGTGGCAGCCACGTGTAATCAAACCTGCTGGTACTGTAACAGTGAACTTCCAGGCAACAGCAGGCAGCTGGTGCTCCACTGCCGGTCAGCCATGAGTTTGCTGACTGTTGTTGGAAGATCGGGAGGTTAACCTCGTGAGTTGGGTGATGGATAAGTGTATGGCAGATGATGGACAGATGAGAGGCAGGCAAATGGTGGATGATAGGCACCTGACAGTGAGCAATCAAAAAACAGATATCCTCTTCTTGAAACCAGAGTTATGGAGTTACAAGGAATGTAGCCTCCCTCTAGTCCACCATCTCAGGGCCCCACTCCTGTTGCGCTGCTCCAGGACCAACTAACAGCAGAGGAAATATTGTTTCATTGAACTTTTCCTTACTATTTTGTTTCCTTCTGTTTAGAGACATCATCTTATACAGTTAGAATTGTCATTTTCAAATGGTGGAAAAGTAACAAATATTGATGAGGGTGTGGGGAAAAGGGAACTCATATCATGTTGGGGAGAATCTACACAAACAAAGCTATAATGGAGAACAGTACATAGGTTTCCCCAAAAGGTAAAAATAACTACTCTACTATTCTGCTAACCCTTTTCTGGGGGTATATCCAAAGGAAATAACATGATCATATCTAAGAGATAGCTGAACACTCCCATTTAATGCCACACTATTCAGAATACCTAAGAAATGGAATCTGCTCAGATGCCCACCCACACATGAATGTATATAAATATTAGTACAAATCCACAATAGAAATGTTATTCATACATTAAAGACTGATGTCCTATCATATAAAGCCAAAGGGGTGGAACTGGAGGTCATTATGTTAAGTGAGATAAGTGAGACACAAATATTACATGCTTTTTATCTCTCAAAAGTTGATGCTAAAGATGGAACAAATGTATAATACTATATGTTATTCTTTCTTTTCTTTATTATGTTTTTCTTTTTGATACTGAGTATTAACTGTCAGGGAGGACATTTTGCACTGACCTATATCACAGTCATTCTTAATTTTTATTTTGAGACAGGGTCCCACTCACTAGTTTGCTGACGCTGGCCTCAAACTAGTTGTCCTTCTGTATCAGCCTCCCTAGTCACTAGGATTACAGATGTGTACCACTTCACCTGGCTATGTCTTTTATTCTTTGTATGATTGATTTTCCATTCTCCCTTTCCATCTTTTCTCTCTTGCTCTGTCTTCTGCTCTATCTGCTTTCACTATTCTAGGTTTCTAGCTATTATTGTCTTATAAGAATTCAATTTCCAATTCCCCACCCCTCAGCTTTTGACAACTACTAATTCACTTTTGATGTGTATACATACATTTACTATATATGTTTTATATATACATATAAAATCACACCTTATATGATTATTTTTGTGTTCATTCACTTAGCATGTTTTCAAGGGTCATTGGTACTGAAGCATGTACCAACACTTTATTCCTTTATATGGCTGAATAATATTTTGTTGTGTGAACCAATCACAGTTTGGTTGCAAATTTATCTGGTGAGATCAAGTTGCTTTTTTTTGTTAGTGTGCATATAACTATGTACATTTTTACACATTTGTTTGAACACCTGTTTTTAATTATTTAGGATGTATTTTTGAAGCAGAATAGCTTTTTCCCTGTAACTGTATACAATCTAACATTCCCATCACTACAGTACAAGACTTTCAAATAGTACACATCCTTAAAACCTATTTTAAATAAATTTTTATTTAGTACTGGCATCCAACAAAAATGAATTTATATGTGGTAATTTTTAATTTCCATTCCTTTAATAATTAATGATGTTTACAATACTTTCATATGCTTTTTAGTGATTTTAATCATATTTGGAGAGATGTTTATAGTTGTATAATTCCTTTGCATGTTCTTCAGTTTCTCTTTTTTTCTTTCTTTTTATTTTTGCAGGGGGGTACTGAGGATTGAATTCAAGTGCACTTAACCTCTGAACCACATCCCCAGAAACTTTTTATGTTTTATTTAGAGACAGGATCTTCCTAAATTGCTCAGGGTTTTGCTAAGTTGTTGAGGCTGGCTTTGAACTTGAAATCCTCCTGACTCAGCCTCCTGAGTCTCTGGGACTAGAGGTGTGCACCACCACACACAGCCCACCCTGTATGCTCTGGATACACCATCATTTTGATGTTTTTATTAGTGAATTATAGTTACATATCATGGTTCATTTTGAAATAATCATGCATACATGAAATATAATTTTCTCCTTTTGAGTCCCTACTCTACTGACCTCCCTTCTATTTTTATGGAATCACCCCCCGACCCAACTGATGCCCTTTATTTTTCTCTAACACCCACATATGAGAGAAAACACTAGACCTTTGACTTTCTGACTCTGACTTATTTCACTAAGCTTCATATTCTCCAGTTGTATCCACTTACCTGCAAATGCCACAATTTTGTTCTTCTCTATGGCTGAGTAAAACTCAATTGTGTGTGTATACCATATTTTCTTTATCCATTCATTGTTGATTAGCACCTGGGCTGGTTCCATAACTTGGTGGTTGTAATTGTTCTTCTGTGAACATTGGTATGAATGTATTACTATAGTATGCTGATTTTTTAGAAATAAATCCCAAGTAGTGGGATAGCTGGGTCCTATGGTAGTTCCTTTCAGAGTCTCTTGAGGAATCTCCATACAGCTTTCAAAAATGGTTCTATTAATATGTAGTCCTAACAACAATGTATGAATGTTTGATTTCTCAAATATCTTTGTTAACATTTATTGTTATTTGTGTTCTTAATCATTGCCATTCTGACTGCAGGGAGATGAAATCTCAGTGAAGTTTTGAATTGCATTTTCCTGATTGTCAGGATTGCCAGGGATGTTGAATATTTTTGCTTGCATTTGTAGGCCATATGCATTTCTTCTTTGAGAAATGTTTTTACTTCTATTTTCCATTTATTATGATAGGGTTGTTTATTTGGTGTTAATTTTTTGAGCTCCTTTTATATTCTGGATACCAATCTCCTCGGGGAGAAATAGCTGCAAAGCTTTTTCACCCATTCTGTAGGTTCTGTCTTCATGCTCTTAATTTTTCCTTTGCTTTGCAGAAATTTCTAATTTGATAATGTCCCACTTATTAAGGTTTTATTTCTTGTATTTTTGAGGTATTTTTAAGAAAGTTCCAGCCTGCACCAATATGTTGGAGTGTTGACCCTATGTTTTCTTATATAAGTTTTAAAGTACTGATCTAATTCCTAGGTCTTTCATTCAATTTGGTTTGACTTTTGTGCAGGCAGGGAGATAAGGATTTAGTTACAGTCTTCTATATGTGAATATTCAGTTTGCCTACAGCATTTGTGTAAAAGGCTATTGTTTTGCCAGCATATATTTTGGGCATTTTTGTCAAGTATCAGATGACTTTGACTATGTGGTTTGTTTCTTTTTCTTTGTAGGGAAAGCCCAAAACAGCTGTAGTCATGCTCCCTTATTGAGATTTCTGTGGGCAGTTTTCAGGGTATAGTCAAGGTCTCAAACCGTCTAATCAATGTGTGCCCTCAAGGTCATCAACACTTCTTGTGAGCATGTGCCTACTGATGAAACCGGTTGGCAGTGTGCCTTCTCTGTTGGGCCTGAATATAATAAGCCATGTGGAAAGGGCTCAGGGGGAAAAATGAAACTGGCTGGGGGCTCAAGCTGAGGCTGGGAGCTGGTTAGGGTCAATTGCCACCTTCAAAGAAAGCATGTCAACTATCCTAACTGCATCTTGCATCTTCTTCTACTTGCCACAATCCTGAATCTGTTTCTTGGGTCTGAGCTGCCAAATTGAAAAGAAAAACTTAGAGGAGGAAAAGTTTATTTTGAGCTCTGTTTTAGAGGTTTCATTCTCTGGTCAGCTGACTTCACTTTTCTGGGTCTGAGGTGATAGAGGAAATGTTGTAGAGAGAAGTTGCTCAGCTGGGAAGCAGAGAGAAATAGAGTTGAGGGTAGAGAGTGCACAAGAGAGTGATAGCAAAAACCAGGGACAAGATATAGTCTAAGACCATATTTGGACTATTGCCTCCAGTCACACCCTATTTAGCTAGTGTTACTATCTAAGATTCAATTCAAATTTTTAATCCACCAAGTGGATTAATCCATAATTGAGTTTATTGCTCTAATAATCTAATTATTTCACTTCTTAACATTCCTGCAGTGTGTAACACATGAGCTCTTTGGAAAAACATTTATAGATCCAAATGACAGCATGGTTTAATACTTAATTTTTGTAAATATTATTCTATGGTAAGAACATGTATTCTTTGTTAGATGTATAACTTTATATATACTTTTATATATTTATAATTTTTTTGAGTTTTTTTTATATTCTTTCTACTTGGTGCCAGTTTTATCCATCAGTTTTGGAGAGAGGAATATTGAAATCTTCCACTTTGAAGGTGAATTCATTTATTTCCTCAGGTGGGTTTATCTAATATTGTTTCATATATATGAGGTTATATTATTAAACAAAAATATTAGTCAGGGTAGTATAGTGAAAGTGTTATAATTTAAGGAGAGTATAGTAAGCGATCATTTCAAGATGTGCAAAGCTATAAGAAACACTCCAGGAAGATGTGATATCTTGGAGTTACTGAGAGTTTGATATGCTAATTACGTACAGTGATTATTCAGAAATATGAGGAGATGTGAAAGGAGTGATATAAAAATTGGAAAATAAAATATGTCTGTGGAAGGACTTGCATAGAACTATGAGGTTGGTCTGCTATGAACTAATGAATGTGATTTATATAACCTGTTCCCTTAGTGTCTACTGAATTCTTTCCTTTCTTACTCAAGGGGGATGAAAGGCAGGGAAAAGCAAAAGAGAAACAAATGAAAATAAGGAAAGTATTTACTATATATTGCCCAAAAATATGTATTATACATATATAAGTAGTAGTCAAATATTACTATGTATGAATACATAAGAGTGAACATGGGTTCTAAATTTCCAAAGGGCATAATTAAATGTTGAGAAATTAGTTTGAAATGTTTATGTATGGCAATGACTCTGAGTATAATATTGATGAGGATAATAGTAAAGCCCTTATGATAGTTTCATAGTTCATTGATATAATTAGACAATAAAAAATTTAGAATTTATTAAATGTATATTACATAACATCATTGAGTTTGGACTTTAAGGAAATTATTCTGGTTGAGAGGGGGAAGTCACATTTAATCAATGCTATAACATTACAGAATCACTCATGTCGAGACCCTAAAGAGAAATAAAAGAAAGCCTTAAAGCCAACTGTATGAGCACTTTTATGTTACTTGCTTGATTTTTACAATATAGCTACTCATGTTTTTGTTGCAAAACAAAAATGCCTATGGGAGTTTTTCCCCTCTGGTCCATCTAAGTCTTTTAATTCAAAGTATTCCCAGTAATGCTGTCCTAAAAGGTTTTGTGCATTGAAGATCCAAAAGGGGATACAGCTGCTTTCTATATTGATTTTGTTGTTTCATGGTACAGAGAAAGGTAAGAAGAATCAGTCTGAAGAACAACCTTGACATTCCAGAGAAATATGAAATATGATTCAAGATTAGCATAAATATTTTTCTTAAAAAGGAAAAAATCTTTGAAGTTTTGGACACGTATTTACATAAAATTTGATTTTAGTAAATACTGATTTTTAATTTTAAGTTCTGAAATATTTTTAATGTTAGTTCTTTGTTTTTATTTTTAGGTGTAGATGGACATTATGCCTTTATTTTGTTTATTTATTTTGTGTGGTACTGATGATGGAACCCAGTGCCTCACACTTGTGAGGCAAGTGCTCTACCACTGAGCTAAACCCCCAGCCCCGTGATAGTTTTCCTTAAGAACAGACATTCAGGAAAAGCTAAATGGTAATTTGAGAATGAATTCATTTGAGGGAAAAGTTATTAAGCCACTGAACTTGTGTATGACAATCATTGTGTAAGTATGAGCTTTTGAAACATACAAATATAGATTAGATGTAAACTTTCATATTTGAATTCGGTTGTAATATTCCTATTTGCAAAAAGGGACAACAATACAATAACATGTATCTCTTTGGGCCATGGGGAAATATAATAGATAAGTGAATGAAAAATATTTAATACCATGCCCATAACATATTAATAATTATGCCACATAAACATTTTGCATCAAGTAATTATGTCTACATCTTTCCATTTTAATTTTTCATTGTTGAAAATATGATAAATAGTTAAACAGAAAAAAACATATAAAATTGTTCCTGATGGAGTTTCATACTATCCACATATTCTCTGGACCTCAGTCATGCACCTATTTCTCAAGATTGACACTTCAATGGATTTCTCCTTTTTCTTGGCAAAGGGAAGTTGACATAACTTTGCAAACAATTTTGCACAGAAAACTTTCTCAAGGAATTTACATACTAAAGGAGAAACTTTTGGAAAATGCACTTAAAATGAATGGTATGTGATCGAATGGACTCAAAATTCTTCACTCCTACTTCCTTGTGTTTCTATGAGAGAGAGAGAGAGAGAGAGAGAGAGAGAGAGAGAGAGAGAGAGAGTGTATGTATTCATAGAGAGACGGAGACATAGACATTGAGAATTTCAGTATTGTAAGAACAGAAGTGATTTATGAACAGGATGGGACCTGGGATATTTCAACATGAGGTGGCTTTTTCAGAGGGCTCCTAGAAAAGGCTCTGGGAACTGCTTTGAAACATCTTTGCCCCTATAGTTCTGTAGTATTCTAACTGATATTCAATCATTATAACTAGGACAGTCTTGGATCAATGTTTAAAAATACTGGTACTTTTGTCAAAATCAAGGAAATATTTCAAAGCAAAATTTGTACTTTCTATGATTTCAATATTCTAGTTTTCTACAGTTCTGTACCATAACTTTAATGAGAAATTATCCAGAAATTCTTTTGTTTTTCAATTGACATATTTTCCCACAAAATTGGAATCTGAAATGAGCACAGCAACACTCACATTTTTCTGTGTGCTTAATGTGTGTTTAAAATGTATACTTCAACATTTCTCCTTTTGGCAGATACAAAATCCAATAGCTGGAAACATCAAGAGAAAATATTGATATTCACTTCGCTTTACAAGAGTTTGCTCCTCTGCAAAAGATTTCAGAGGGCAGGGCTGTTCTGTGGACTTGGGAAGTTGTATCATATATTATTACATGAACTCCTTTTTCTTGCTTTCAGCATACAGCAAGAAGATTGAGTAGCATCATTTCTGCTTACCGGCAGAAGGAGGCTCAGAGAGGATGATTTGCTCAGTGCCAACAACAAAGAAGTTAGCAGAGCATCTGAGAGGGCACTTACTCCATACTCCTTTGTGGAGGGACTGCCCATAAAAACATAATGGTCTCTCACTTATTCCACTGAAAGAATACAGAGTATGAAGTAAAGTTTTTTTTTTTTTTTTTTTTTTTTTTATTTACAGGGACATTGAGATCCTGGTTAAAGGTGAAAATTTCAATGTATTTGCTGTCTGTTCCCAGATGCACAGTAGCAGAATTGCTGCACGGCCTGAAGGTGTGATTAAATAAGCAGGTTGCATGAGGTCCTTCAAACTGTCATCCGAAGACTACAAGATCCCTACAGTTTCTAGTGCATTAGAAGTAACCTTTAAAATGTGCCTTCAGAAATCTTAGGGAAAAGGTAAAGTTTGCATATAGTAATACACTGTGCTCCTCTACTTAGATGGTCAGCATTGATGCCCACGGTTCTTTATTTTCAGCCTCTCCATGCCATGCACTTGGACCCAACATACCATGGAGAGGCACGGAAACTATTATCAGGCTATTTTTCTACTATGATTAAGAGTCCTGCACCTTTAAAAAAATAAATATTAATTCTACTGGATTTATGAATTAGTAGTGAGATAAAATTTCATAGGTAAATTTTATGTAAAATATAGAAGAAGAAGTCTTCTTCAATATGATAGAGTTAAAAAAGTAAGAGATGATGAAAGATACTCCCACTTTTATTACAGGGATGGTATTCAGTTGCAGTTCCATTTGATCTGTGGAAAATGTTGCAGGCCTCTTAGAGGTGTGGAATCTGGCATTGGATCCAGTTTCATATCTTTAGTCTGTTTTTTAATAATTTAATGATTTTGTGTAGTTAACAGACTACTTTTATTCCTCTATTATTTCAAGTGTTAAATGAATAGCAGAACCTTTCTTCCTGGGTTTTCATGAGAGTTAAATGCATTTAAAATGTTTATAAAAGTCTGAAGTATAAAGCATGCTTTCACTAAATATCATTATAAATGTAATGACTATTTATATCTAAAAATATTTGAAAGATTAACCCTATATAACTTCAGTTACTTCTACATATCTTTATAATTTATAAAAGTCTCCAAAACAGAAAAGTGGCTATTAAGATATACGATGTTCTGTCTCATTTCAGACGAATTAAGTTTCTGCTGTGCACCGTGGATTCCAGTTGACTTCATGAGGCATCAGAAAAATGTCACGGAATTTGTTTTCATGGGACTTTGGGCAAATAAGGAGATAGAACTGCTCTTCTTTGTCCTCTTCCTCCTTTGTTACCTGGTGGTCTTAGTGGGGAACGTCCTCGTTTTGCTCACATCACCTGCAGTCCTCTCATCAAGCAGCCCATGTACTACTTTCTGGGTCACCTTTCCCTCATGGAACTGTTCTACACCTCCACTGTGGTTCCCCGGCTAATCAGGGACTTGGCGGCAGCCAGGAAAACCATTTCCTACAACAGCTGCATGACTCAACTCTTCACGGCCCACTTGCTGGCAGGTGTGGAAATATTCATCTTGGTGTCCATGGCTTGGTGGCCATCGTCAAGCCACTGCACTACATGGCCATCATGAACCAGAGGAAGTGCAACCTGCTGTTTGTGGTGGCCTGGGGGGTGGGTTTTTGGCACTACATTGCCTTATTGCTCATGGTGCTCAGGCTGCCTTTTGTGGTCCTAATCAGATAGATCACTACATTTGTGACGTGAAGCCTCTTTTGAAATTGGTCTGCAAAGACATTCACGTTGTTAGCATCTTAGTGATCGCCAACTCAGGGATGGTGGTAGTTGTGATTTTTCTTGTTCTAGTAGCTTCTTATCTACTGATTTTATATCACCTTAGGACAAGATCTTCTGCAGGGAGTCACGAAGCTCTCTCAACCTGTAGCTTTCATGTAACTGTAGTTGTTCTATTTTTTGTGCCCTGCATTTACACCTACGTGCTCCCTGCCGGCAGTGAGAACAAGGTTAAGGAAATCTCCGTGTTTTACACTGTGGTCGCCCCCATGCTGAATCCTCTCATCTACACGTTCAGAAATATGGAGATGAAAATTGCCATGCAGAAGGTATGGGCTCAGATGTCACATCGATAACTGAATAAGCAGGGAGACATTCATGCTGCTTCCCACTGTGTCCTCAGTCTGCTCTCATTTGAGACTCAGATCCTATGCTGGAGAGTTCACATCTTAGAGATAATCTCCACCTGCCACTCTCTTCTTCAGGAATACTTTGAAGACCTGCCTGTATATCAGTTATATTTTTCCATCTTATTATATTGGTATTCTGTGTACATTTGCTATCTATTAAATATTCCTATGTTCCAAGCTTGTTTTTTCTTATGAATTATGTCTTTACCATTTGATTGAACCAGAAGATTATGTGCTGTATTTTAACATTTCTTTGAATTTATATATTTTGTCTAGAAATTGACTCTGATATAAGTTGAGTAAGTAAACAAGCATGGAATTGTTCCTAAAGTAGTCTTTTCTCTTTTTATTTACTGATATGTGTTGTTCTTAAGGGTCTAGTTTATCTCCTTCTGTCATTAACAATTGTACATTAATAATAAAATAATTGAGATAAATTTCATTGACTTTCTTGATTTGAATTATTCCTGTCTCAATAGTCATATCAACATGAAGGAAAAGTCACTGGGGATTGCCTTTATTCACATTTCAAATCTTAGAACTTATGATACATATAACTGTTCATTTTTCCCCTCACCAAACTGTGCAAAACTCTGGAATATCTTAAGAAAATATTCTGTCCCTTCTAAAACAAAGTTGGTTCTGACTAGTTACTTTATTCATACCTTGATTTTAGTTGTCTTATTGTATTATTTTTCCACAAAGCATTTGGAATTTTTTTTTCAGTACAGAAATATGGTGTGTTGTGGGATGATTGTGTACATGTATTTATAGCATGCAATCCTTGCAGATTTTGAGAGTATATCAATGAAATCCTAATAGCAAGACTGCTATGCAAAAAAAAAAAAAAAAAAAAAATCCAAACCAAAGCACTTTATTATCACTTTTTTGCTTTTCTCAAAAGTCCACAGACGTTTATTGAATAAATTTTGAAAATGTTATTTGATTATACTGCAAAATTTTCGTTATTTAGTTTTTTCATTGCTTGGTGTTTTTCCTAGCATTCACTTTTTAGGAACCTCATGTTGCCTTGTATCTACAAAAACATCAGTGTATTAAATATGTGGGAGAAACATAAAATATTTTTTCATGCATATCAGAATAAGCATACATATTCAGCAAATATTTATTATTGCAAATGGGAAATTTAAAAAAAATCTACACAATTACATGGGAATTTCTTAGTAATTTATATATCAATCATTACTAAATTTTATTAAATGATTTTCTAGAGTCACCTGAACGCCATTAATACTAAGAACCATATTGAGAACTGTCAGAAATGCCAGTCTGGAAGTAGGTTAGAAGTCCTGGTTGGGGACTTAAGGAAGACTGGAGGCCAAACCTAGCAAAAGGTACTTAATTTTATTTGATTTCCTCCCTCTACCATAGTCTCCTTATTCTTCACCTTTTTCTTTACTCTAGATATCCATTGGGAAGTTTTATTTATGCACTTGTAGGCTATTTTCATATTCTCTTTAAAACCCCAGAGACTCCTGTGGTTTTGATCACACATCCTTGATATCTCAAAGCATTCCTGATTTCAAATAGTCATTCTTTTCAATGTACCTCTGTCACCAATTTTCCAGACTATTTTGACTTTGCTAAATGTGTCTTGGTTTGTTGCTGCATCTACAGTTTATGAAATAGTACTATTTTATTTGGAGTTATGATATTTCTGATGTACAATGAACCACAATCTTGTTTAAGCTCACAAAGGGAACTTGGACTGTCATTTGTATATGGCACAGAAGGATGCAGAGTCTCACCTACATTTTGGGCTTCTATATTTTTGCCCAGTTCATAATTTCATCCTCCTAACCTCTCTTTAAATAGCTTTAAAGGTGACATCTACCATTCATGAATGAAAAATGATAGTTATCATTTACAAAATCTTTCAAATATAGAACTAAAGAAGAGCTTCCTGAATTCCTACTGACTCATTAATCTCAGATACTGATATGATTTTTCCTGTATATTTCTTAGAATTTCTACATAGACCATCAATTTCTTGTGATTAAAGGCATTTTCAGTATGTTTTTCTCAATACATGTGACTTTGAGTTTGTAATGTGAGTTTGAGGGATGAGATCAACATACAAAGATCATTCTTATAGTTTGTACTGGCAATCAAAAACCAGAAATTGCATTTTTTTTTGGTTAGATTTTTTCAGATATGATAGATGAATTAAAAAATGTTGTCTCTGATGGTTTGGCTTACATATACATTGCAAAATGATTACCATAACCAAGTTAAAATGTCATCACCAATATAAAATACTTAAGGATGATGGTTAATAAATGTGTTTTGTTTTTGTAGTGCTGGAGATTGAATCCAGGGTTTTACCCATGCTAGGAAAGTGTCCTACAAGTAAACTACATCCCCAGCCATTGGTTACAAAATATGAGCAAGACACGTACACTACCAACTGAAATCCTTGCTAAGAGGATCTGATTATGTTAATGAATAGAAACAGATGAACTTATGATGCAGACTACTCAACATTGTGAAGATTCTCAAGTTAATCTCTGGATTGAAATAATTTCCAACAAAATCTGAAGATGCAACTTTATGATCGCCCACTGCCCACGGGGACAATCACAATGTGTACGCTCTTCTTGATCACAGGAACCAAAAGGACTTTATTCCACAAGTCTCAGACTTATATTGAGAACATCAGCCTATCAGAGAGTAGACTACCAGGAAAGTCAGCCTATCAAGGAACAGTCTCCAGGCGGATACCAGGATTGCCTCATGTACAACAGCCAACCAGAGTTACTTCCTAAAACTTGTATATGAGTGCAGCTATGTCTGGCAAGCTGCCAGGCGCCATCTTAGAGATCAGGCCATGGTGCGGCTCTGGGGCCCTCAGAGCCCGCCCCTGACATCTCCTCCTTATTCTTTAAATAAAGAAAAGATGACTTGGGACCTTGCCTGTCTTAGGTTGTCCATGGCAAATTACATCCTTACCCGTCATTGGAATTCTGACCTCCAGGCATCAGAACCCTGTCTTAGGTTGGTATGCATTTCCACGGATCTTACCCGTCTTTGACTACTGGTCCAGCATGCTTAGCCATACTTGGGGGGATGTGCTGTCTCAATGGCTGTCAAAGTCTATACTATAGCCCGTTGATGACATCGGGCATCTTGGCAAGCTCTGATTTGGCTGCATATAACATAGGCTATCCCTAAGCAGATAATAATCAACACAGCTACTGTTCCAGCCCACTGTTTTGTCAATCCCAGGGCTTTAGATAACAAAGAGAACATCTCGGATACTGATGTAACTTGAACCCTGGTGGCATTGACTCTGAGTATTTCAGCTCATAGCTGACTGGTTAAATTATCAAACGTAGATGACCAATTACCAGTAAAGTAGACAGAGAGATTTTTAGATAACATAACCACAGAGCTAAGGTTATTATAAGCAATAGGGGTGACACACACTGCTCTTAAAGGATAAACACATCCCAGTCCCAAAAGTTCTTGCAAGATATCCACTTGTTCTTGTAGTAAGTCCACTCTTTGATTTACAAGGAGTATGCCTGCTGTTAGATGTTGGTTTAGGGTCTCTTTAGTCTGTAAGACTGCAACTGTATTTTCAGCCAAGTGATTGTTGTTGCTGTCTGTATGGTTGTGTCAATGCTGCTGCTGTGGTTGCGGCTGCCGCTGCAGAGACTGCTACTGTGGTGACCACAGCCGCTGTGATGCCAAAATCTCTCCTGTTTCTTGATAGTAACACTGGCAATTCTGCATCTGTAACAGAGACTGGGACTGGTAGGAAGGTAGGAACACACATTAAGACTGCCAGCGGGAACCTAGAAGCATTCCAACATTGAGAGATAGCACAAATCTGAAGTACAACTGAGAGAAGCAGTTGTTTCGTTAGTTAGCAGAAACATAAAAGGGGAAACACACAAACTGGGGTAGGTGGAAAGGTACACAGTTGAACTGTTCCTCCTAAGAGACTAAAAAGAAGTTGTAAGTTAGTTCAAGGGGGAAAAGGCTACGAGCATCATAGTCATCAGGAGTATGTTCAGCATCTTCATTTTGTTGGTCTGAGTTACTTGTTGGTAGCATTGGCACTGGTCGAGTTAGTCACTCAGGAACCCAGATAGGCGATGTTTTATCCTGTGGAAACACACAAACCGAGCCACGGCTCCAGTAAAGCACCGGGTCCGGGCCGTTCCATTGTCCTGTAAGAACATCCTTCCATTTTACCTTCATTCTATCATGTCATTTATGATTTCCATGTCTCTCAGCGGCAGAGCGACCCTCATTATCCAGAGTTAAAAAATTTAAAATAAAGAGGCAAAAAGAAAGTTTATATTTAGGAGACCTGAAGGTCTCCCCTATTCCCCCTTTTTGTTTATAAAGAGTATTTTTGAGGGTGAGATGTGCACATTCAACAATACCTTGTCCTTGTGGGTTATAAGGTATACCTGTGGTTAGAGTTATTTTAAATTTAGTGAGAAATTGGTTCTTACCAAATTTAGTTTTTAAAGAAAAATTTAGACTCTATAACGTAGTACAATACTCTAACAGTTGCTTAACCATAATTGTATAAACCCCTATTTTTAAGACTAATTGTTCTAAAGAATAAAATTTAATAGACACAAAGTTAAGAGTAAATTAATGTTTCTAAGAAATCCTTGTTATTTTACCATGTCATTTTATCATATAGATTAAACTTTGGTTTATATTAGAACATTAGTATTTCACCTTAGGAAAAACCTTAAATAGCTTTAAATGTTTCACATACATACAACCAACTTAGTTACATGCAAACTTGTTGAAACTTGCCCTTTACTTACATAGACTTTGTTAGCACTTACTTAGAAACTCATTTATTTCATCACACAAGCACTTTCTTACCCAGAAACATTTCCTTTTCCCTTTTACTAAATATATTTCCATACCCAGAACCTTTATTTTCTCTTTCCTATTGACCCCTTTTTGTTCACATTCTGAAACAACTCTTATGAAATTTCTGAATTTAAAAAAAATTACTGTATTTTAATACGATTAAATATTTTGTTGTTTATAGTACTCTAATTGACACACAGTTGAAACTTTTAGAACCCTTTGTATATAGAATTATACCTATTAGGACATAACTCTTAGTAACCTTGTTTTTAGTTTAGTGATGACACAAAACAATTTTTTCTACAAACACATTTGAGTAATCCCATGCATGTCAACTCTAATTCACTTATTTTGTAAAAACCAAGATATCAGACAACTGTCCTGAACAGTATTTGCCATCTTTTTCTTGTTGAAGTAAAGTCCTAGGAAAATTGATGTTAGACATTTTATTAACATCAACATTTTATTAGTTTGACCACCTAGAGACTCGCGAGTTATTTTGAAGACATTTTACTTCTATTAGTTTACCCAATTTAAATTGAACCTTTTTAAATCACGTGAATTAAAAGTATTTGGATCCATTTTTAAATTTTAATTTTAGGAGCGCTCAGTTTTGATACAGACAAAACATGACATCAGACAGCACGACATACACATAACACAAAATCAAAGGCCTTGAAACTTTTCAGGTGAATCTCCATTGCAATGTAACAGATGTTCAAAAACTCTAGTTGAATAAAAAAAAAATTAGAACTGATCAAAAAAGTCATGAGCTCTAAAATATGTAGAATTCAAAAAAAACAAGAGTCCTGGAAAAATGAAGCGGCTGTTAAGTACTTTAGTAAAGCACCATAAAATTTACTTTTGCTGGAGTTCAGGTAAGAATCTTTTTTCTTTTCTTTTTTTTTTTTTTTTTTTTTGGGTTCGAGACTGGTCTCCTACTGAGTCTTCTAGCTTCCTCCATTTACATTTCAATGTAAGCTTTGACCGAGATCTGGATCTGAAAGGGGCTAAAATGTTCCAGCAGAAACTTGATGCCTAGGGCATTTTAACCTTTAATCCTGATTAGTAATCAATTCAGGTTTGGATGCAGCAAATTATGAAACGATTATCTCCCAATACTTGTGGAACCTGGAGCTACTATATCATACTCCTTACTAGGACATGCCACTGATGGTTGGGCTGGTTACTCCCTCCCCACCAGCGTACATGGGACCTCATGGCAGGAGGACTAGGTGGGCTGGACTGGGGCGAAGTTGGAGGAGGAGAAGGAATTGATGGGGAGAAGAAGGAGGTGTTAAGAAAGAAGAGACTTGAAGATAAGGAATCCCTTTCCATCTGCCCACTCACTCACAGATGCTGTGTGCCACTATCTTTGGTAGCTACAATCCACCTTCCCATGGAGCAATCTTTCATCCCTGCACAGGCCAATTTGTGATCGGTAGTCATTCCTTCCCAAACTAACATTTTACCATTTAACAGGAAGGCTATACAGGGAGCAGGGAGGTTAGAGTCTGTGAGTTCTTGCCCAGTATCATAAAATGGCCACCGGGAAGATTTCCCGCCATCCGGAAGGTGAGAGTTTTCATTGGAGTCTGATGTGGCCCCAGAATACAAGATGGCAGCAATGATCCTCCCCGGGGCGGTAGTGTGCCTTCCCTATGAGTAGAGGCTTGCTGCCCTAGTGGTTCCTCAACCTTGGGAGGAGCGGATGGAGATGGATTGGGCTCCTCATTAAAGGTCTCCCAACATTGTTTACTATGTGGCAAGTTTCTGGAAGGAGATGCAACAGGAGGAGCTGGCTGGGAGCCCGCTTTAGGAGGTCCTGGAGAGAAGTAGGCCTTAAGGGCAGATAATGTAGGGTAGACTCCCAATGGGGGACCCTCCTATAAACCGATTTCCTTCTTCCTAACAAGTTGTTCTACACGATCCCATGTGGACCATTCAAAAAGATTAGTGGCAGGAAGCCAAGGAGCCACCCGAGTAAAGGTGTCCCAGGCTTTTTCTGCCTGTGTATCAGACCACTCAAGGCCGCTACTCTTCAGCATGAGTCTAAGAGCTGAGAGCGCAGGGTCACCATGTGTGGTGTGTGTTTGCCCCATCTTTTCTTTAGTAGATCCTGTAATAGCAAGAATTTTTGTTCTACATAGTAAATCCTCCTCTTCATCTGAACTATCCTCACACCCAGTTTCATTTTCCTTGTTTGTCTCTGATCTTATTGATGCCCTTTCTGATGCTTTAGACCTTTCCTCTTTTATTTCCTCCAAAACCTCTTCCCCTTGTTTTATGGCCTCTCTGCATTTGTTTCCAGCTGTTTTAGTTTCAAGAGGAATTCCATTGGCCTGGAGCAAATCCTTTAAGGGACCTTCCATGCGCATTCGTGACATTTCAGTGCCCACATTTCTCTATTAAACTAACAGAATGCAAAGCACTTTGACTAGCAAAACAAAAGCGAAAGCACTTACAACACTCAATCTCCGTCGCTTAACCGGCGAACTTTAACTCCGTCGCTTATCCCGCGAACTTTAACCTGGCCAGACTGTACTTTTCTTTCCCTGTATTTACCTGATCAGTTCCTTCTTTGACCCTTGAGTTCCCGGGTTTCGACACCACATTATGATCGCCCACCGCCCACGGGGACAATCACAACGCATACACTCTTCTTGATCACAGGAACCAAAAGGACTTTATTCCACAAGTCTCAGACTTATATTGAGAACATCAGCCTATCAGAGAGTAGACTACCAGGAAAGTCAGCCTATCAAGGAACAGTCTCCAGGCAGATACCAGGATTGCCTCATGTACAACAGCCAACCAGAGTTACTTCCTAAAACTTGTATATGAGTGCAGCTATGTCTGGCAAGCTGCCAGGCGCCATCTTAGAGATCAGGCCATGGTGTGGCTCTGGGGCCCTCAGAGCCCGCCCCTGACACAACTTGTATAATTTTGAAAACATATCATACTATTTATATGGAAATGCACAGGAAGTAAGTTAGCTTCTGCAGCCTAAAAAAGAGCAAATTTGGAGAATTTACATTTCTTACATAAATGCTATATTCTAAAACATGAAAATGATGAAAAGATGACAATTGAACTTCAAAGTAGATTTGAATTTATATGACTAATTTTAGCAAAGTTATGTCAGCAAATTGGGAAAGAAAAGTATCTTTTTCAACAAAGTGCTGTGGAAGTATTGAATGTTTTTCTATTATATACAAAACAAACAAACAGGAACCCCTTTATGCCTCACTGCCAGTACAAGTTTAATTCACAATAGATCTTAGACATGTACAATTTAAAAGTAAATTTAGAACTTTATATGTAGAAGATTTTATGACCCTTAAATAGGCAATTAGTTTTTAAATGAACTAAGTTCATTTATCATTTATTAATGATATCTATCTGAATTATCTCCTACTGTCATTAACAATTGTACATTGATAATAAAATAACTGAATTAAATTTTACTGACTTTCCTGATTTGAGTTATTCCCATCTCAATACTCATGTCAACATGAAGGAAAAGTCACAGAGGCAGTAGTGTTTGACTTTAGTGACAGGATCACCTCTATTTACTTTCAGTGTACGAACCGTTACTAAAGGATATATTGAACTCTGATGAAATTAAATATTTACAACATAAAAAGTATGTTACTTTGGTTGAATTCCACATCTGCAATCTTAAATGCAACACCCTTCATATTTCTAAGGGGCATCCTGGAGTGTGTGTTTGTAGGGTAAGTGGTTAGATGGGTGAGAGGCAATCTTCCATGGAGTACCTTGAGTGAAGTTTGGTCACTGATGAGCATAATGTTGAAGTTGAAAAACTGTACAACACAGAGTTTTTAAATCTTTTTTTACTAGAGTAATAAACTTTCATCTACTCAGTAATCCTTAGCTTTCAAATTCTTGAAGCAAACTCTGTAGAAGAACCCATTATCATCCTTCTGCTTTCTACCTGTTTAAGCTGGCTCTTAAGCCTCTAGAAGCTTCTGTGTTCTTATCTAATAGAGCTAATAATAGTTATGTTAACTTACAAGTATAGCATATATGGCTAATGTAAATCACCTAGTAATCCCTTAACAAAGTATTACTATTATTTGCTAACCAGTTTAATGCCAACAGTATCAGGTATATTCAATTGGATTTCCTAAAGTTTTAAAACTATAAGGAATCTTAAAATCTACGAATTTGTCTTGCTGGAAATGCGACACTAACTGGAGTGTGTGTGGCTAAGACTGAGTTTCAACAACCATGGATGTCCACTGTGAAGAATAAGTAGAATACAGCTTTGGTGCCCTTTGAGTGCCATTTTCCTCTGAATATTCCACGTGATCTTTACCTTATGATGGATCCTTTACCTAGTGCCCAATGTATGGGCAAAGGAGTTTTTATTTTTTTAATTTCTCCTTTTCCTTTTCTCTCATTCCTCAACCATCTGTCCCAGTGATGTTACTCTCTGGCAACAGTTAATTTGTTACTAGTTATGATCTTGCAGAACAGGGTTAAAACATAAAAACCAGACTTCTAATGGAACAATGATTTCAGATTTAGTCATTTGTAATGAAACTTTGAGTAACCAAGAATGTTATGAGAAAATACAAAAATAGATTCTAGCTGCCAATCCCCTGTTGACTACTCTCAGATGACCTGAAGTATGTAGGCAAATAACTCCAACCCCATCAGGAATGATTAACAGGAACAGAAGAAATAAAGAAAATAGAGTTTCTACAGTTAAAACACCTTATGACAATGCTTATTTAATTAATGGAAAGCCATGACATCCTTACAGAGGGATGCCTCTTAAGCCCCTGGATTTAGACCCTCCTTTATCTCCCACGGGATATTCAGATGTAAAATCAGGACATGTTATAATCTGGTTTGAAACTATACATACAAGAGTGCAAGATATTCCATTTCTTAAAGATTAGGATTTACTAAATGCTGTAAATATTATTGGCCACCTATCCCCCGGAGAAAAAGTTCCTCAATGTTAAGTTCACACAGTAGAAGATGATGTAATATTATTGTTAGCTTAAACTGTCTAGCACGTATTAACCACAGCAGTAGCCACACAACTGACATTTACTCAACTCTGCTGAACTTGCTTTAACCTTTATGATTAGTTAAGCAATATTAATATGTCTTATTGTTTAGTTATAGGTTATCATGAGTAAACAATTACTAAAAATAATTAGAATACTTCATTACCTGGTCTACTAATGATTATACAAGATATTTTTGTTATTTTTCCTTGTGATCTTTTCCTGTTCTGGAAAAACATTTGTAACTGTCAACCTTTTAATGTATAAAAAGCTGGCTGGGAAAAATAAAATTTAGAACTTAGCATCCATTCCTTGAGTTTGTGTTGCTTTGTTCTCCACCTTGCTGACGCCTACTCCATCACCTGTGATCACTAGGACCCCTGCTAGGGCTGGACCCCAGCATATTGACCTATCGAATCTCTATACTTATGGTCAGTAATAGACCATGTCTCAAAATACAAATATCTGCCTCTGATTCTCTTTGTTCATCCCCATCTCAGGTGTTCCTAGAAGCTAAAACAATACCATTATAGGCTATGCCATTTTCCTTCCTATTCCTCAGATAGCTAGAAGTGCACAGACCAGGAATTGTCCAGAGTGCCCTGTTGGCTACAGCATTATGGAATCTCCAGGGGACTGGTACCAGAGCCAGACTAGTCCACAGGTGGAAGGAACATACACAGGGGCACCAGGCACCATTACCATGGACAGCAGCTTGGAAGGATTTAACCAGGAACTGTTCAGAAATCTCATGAGAAAGGAATATACTTCTTAGAGCTTTCAATGACCTATTAATTCTGGCCTCATATCTAAGTTTATATGTTGCTTTAGGTAAACTAATTTTCTGTAGACACAGAGTGCTAGGACTTAAAAATGTGCAGAAGTTTTTGAATGAATATAAAATACTTTTTAATCATTTGGTCTGTGCTTGTGTTAAGATGCTGTTCAATTGAAATTCAGATTTTCCAGCCTGCTTCCCTGATGGATGAATGTCTACTTCTCCTTCATCCCTGATGATTTTAGTGAGTGTTTGAAGTCCATTCTTCTTGCAAACCTGTAGATCCTTTAAACATTTTGAGATTTGCAAATTATTTTGGGGGTACTAATCTTGGTAAGTTGAATTACTGTGTAATTCTCTGAAATTTATTGTATATTTCAATGCTGAGCTATATTGATGAAATGAGGATCTCAGGGCTGAACATTTCCTGATCTTCACACAAATCCAACCAGTCAATGAGACCTAATGGTCAGTGTATTATCCATTTTCCCTGGTTGTAGAGTTCCACCACCCACTGTGCTTGGTGAGAATGTGATTTTGTCATTGATTCTATAAAATTTCATTCTAAAGATTTGAATAACCTTGTAGCATATGAAAATTTTTTTACTAGAAAATATTTAGCATACTTAAGATTTATTGGGTGTTATATGTAAGCAAAATTTCAATTAAGAACAAAAGTAAACATTAAGGACATACAAAGTGGGCAGTGAATTTCATTGTCTCTTAGTCCTGTATTGCACATATTCCCATTAAAAAATTGCCCAGTGTAAGCTGGCACAGTAGCACATGACATTCCAGCTACTCATGGGACTTAGGCAGGTTGACCACAAGTTTGAGGACAGCCTGGAAAGCCAGACAAGACCCTGCTCCAACATTATAAATAAAAGTAAATAAATGAATACAGTTTTAATATGCAGTGAGTGCAGTTTTCCTATCACACTATCAGTATGTTGGCACTTAATGATATACTTTTTCCACCCTGGTATGTGCATTGGGAACAGCATATTATTCATTTTTCTTTTCACTTCTATCATCTATTCCATCGACATGGGTGACATAAATGTTAAATCTTGGCAAGAAAAGCTAGGTCTTGGTCCTGACCTTGCTTGTCACCAATTTTAATGAACTATCTACTTTAAGCATGAATATCACTGTTGATAATAACCCATTTTTTGAACTACAAATGCCTATCTCTTCTTCTCTTTGCTCTTCCTCCTCCTCATCTCATATATTCCTGAAAACTAAAATTATACTATTCCACATGCCTTTGTTTTCCTCCTTCGTTTAGAATGCAGATGAAAATAAAGCAGACAGAATTTTCTGAACTGCTCTGTATAACCAAAGCATTTTCTTCTCCAGAGAAGCAATGCCTGATCCAGGCAAAAGTAAGTAAAAAGTAAAGTTACAGCCAGAAAATGCAAGTGGCACCAGGGAATTGCCTCTGATTGCTGCTCAGAGGCACTTGATGATTATCTGTTTATACCTCTGGGAGTTTGCAAAGAGCTATTAATTCTTGCATTATCCTAAAGTTTAAATTCTGCTCTTCTGAACCAAAATTTCTTCAGGATAGGCATAAAATGAATCACTCCTAGGACTTAAAATAGCATTTGCTTTCATGAGAAATTAAAAATACATTTGTTTTTGTTCTGTGAGGCTTTTATTTCTAATGATTAATGGTTATTAATGGATGAAAACCTACAAAAGATTTAAGACTGCTAACATTCAGAAGAAATTTGAGAGAATTGACCTGAACAAGTCTGCAAATCTCTGTATGCTATTAGATTTAGAGACTGGAGAAGAATTGGTAGGGACACAACCTTCCTCACCTAGTCTCAGGCTATCCTGACAGCAACTCAGTCCTGATGGTCTATAAATTACCCTTGATATTGCTCTTGGAGGATATGAATGCTGTTTAAAAGTACTCTACTTAATTTTATTCCCAAGAATATAATGTCTTAAACTTTTTCATTGGTGCATTACACTTACACATACACATAACACAATTTGTTCACTCTCTTTCCCCAGGATCTCACCTTTCCTTCACCTGTTCTTGCCCCACACCATCTACTTGCTCTACTCTACTGATTTCCTACCAGTTGCAATTTCCATTATTTTCATTAGTACATTATCATTGCATACATAAGTGGGATTCATTGTGATAGTTGTGTGGAAGGACAAGCATAACACGGTAGATTTTTTTCCCCAGCACTTTCTCATGCCCTCCCTCACCATTGTCTTCCTCCTCTCTATTGATCATTATGCTTTCTTTTACAATATAAGGTAATTCGATTACTATGGAAACTTGTTATCTATTTTATTCACAAGCAGAACTACAGATGAGAATGAGAATAGTGAGGCAAAGATTTCACTAAAATCTTCAAGTTGCAGTGAACTTCATTGAGTCCTGCTTTAGTGCTTATGTGCCTATCCATATTCTGAACAGGATGGTTTAACTTTGACATCTCCAAACAGGAAGAAATAATTTCCCAACTTTCAAAAATGTGCCACCTTAAAGTGCACTCTAATCATCAGATTCATCTAAGGTAAGTTTGCTGCATGTCATATTCTGACACCAGATGTAGCAAATTTGAAGTTATGTAAAGTAGAATCTTTACGTAATCTACAAGAGTAATTACTCTTATTATCTTGATAGTAAAATCAAGAGGAATGTAGAATTTGTATTTAACCCTACCAAAGAGGTCAAATAATCTTTTGAGTATGATTTAAAATGCATGAAAAAGTTCAGCCTAGTGAATAGTGTTAAGCAATGCTCAAAGAACAACAGCAAAATATCTTTCAGAGTACTTTTATTTAGTTTTAGTAATGGGTTGTTGAAACAGATATTTCTCTGAATACCCTCATTATATCTGTTTTGTCATATGTTTGTCCTTATTTCTTCACTGAACTTGTTTATGTACGTGTGCATGGCAATGTCAGAAACTGCTCTTACACAACCTAAGATAAAACTAATGTGTGACTGTTAATCATGTACGAGACTGAGGTGTTCCATAATAATTCTTGGGTTCCTCATTATAAGGTTGTATTGTGTAATAATATCCCAAATTATAGATGCAGAAATTAAAGTTTACAGAGATTAAACATTATGTCAAGGTTCATGAGTGGTATAGAAGGGAAGAGAGTTAATTCTGTGTTCTGAGTTCCTTGTTGAATTTTTCTGACATTTAAAAGGCAGATAACAGAATTCATAAGAGTAAATTTTGGCAGCATCTATACTTACATTGGATAATTAATGTCTCATAAATTATTAGTAAGATTGCTCTGATTCTAATTTCTACACTGACTCTATATAACTATAGTAATAGTGAAAATAAGATAATTATAAGGGTAAAGTTTGGTTAATAAAAAAATCTCTGAATCTTAGAAACATTTAGGTACTGGGTTGTCTTTATATTTTCAGATGTTGACAGCTGTATAAATGCTATTTGAATTTAAATACTTCACCATCCAGTTTATTCTACATCTCTCCATGCATCTATAATGTTGTTGACACAATTCCAGCCTCATATGAAGCAAATGCATAGTATTATACTTTCATAACTTTGATGCCAAATTAGTTTAAAAATTGAAAAGGTATGATCAAGACAATATTATATGTTTTAGGGAAGCAGTTCTTCTCCCCGATTGTATTCAACATGCCTTCCGCTCTGCTAACAGCAGTGATCATCAGTGCATGATCCTAAAAATGTAAGATGGGATTTTAGGAGAAACTGTGGGTTGAATATCCACTGTGACCTCCAAACAAACCAGAATTCCAATTTTAAGGAATGCATGTTATCTAAAACTGAAAAATAAAAAGTTACACCGAACTGATTGGAATAATAAATAAATAAATAACAAAAATAGGAGACCTGAAAGGTATAGGTAGGGTGTTGGGTAGGAAGGAAGGAAAGAGAAGGCACTGATGAATAAAATTGCTCACATTGTGCTGTGTTCATGTGTGCATATGCCACAAGGAACACCACACTTACTTATAAATAAAAGTATTAAAAGACAAAAAGAATGTTGGGCCATATGCTTCTGTTAACTTCTAAATACACTCACATAATATTTTAGAACTTGGCTGGTGTGATAATCTGTCATCTTGCATGTCCTTGGGGGCCAAGATGAGGATTCTGAAGCCTGTCCTCTTATGCTGTCCTGCATAGCACCATACTCTGCTTTGGTATCAAGTATGCAAATAGCCTAAATCAGGATAACTTGAGAACCAGGATATCAGGCCTCTAACATCCACAGGTGAGTTACCTGATGATCCAGAGAAATACTTGAATTCTCTTGGTCTGTGCCTCCTGTATTGAAAATCAGGGGTTTGGATATGCTAGTTGACAAGACAATTTGTTTACCAATCTATTTCTCTCACTATAATTTTTACATCAATCTGTTTCAGATAAACACATATATCTATTACTAATAATCCATATCATTATAATTCTCTTAGTTGTAAGAGAATAAGGAAAAATTTGGTAAAAAAATAAAAAATTATTGAAGTCCTATCTGGTATTAACACTTGAGCACTATGAACCTGATAATTATTTTCACTTTGTTATAAAATATTGTCAAACTATACAAATCAATTATATTATATATGAATACAAATACATTCAGGAATACATATGTTAGGATGGTGATACAAATATATATATTATATTTGTATTAATACATATCATAGATTATTATAAATACATAATGTGTATTAGGAAAGTTTATAGCAATACTAAAGTCATGATGAGAGGAAAATTAGAAAATGGGTTAAATTTATCTCCTTGATGGCAATAGACTTGTGTAATTGGAAATATTTATTTTTCACAGTATGGACCACACTTAATGCCATACCTATGATATTTTCATCACCCAAACTGTTTTTAAAGGCACAGATTTTGAATTTCTGAATGACTGCATTTGATGACTTGTGTATAAGTTTCCCACAGCAAAGCTGTCCTTTCTTTTTAGATACTAAACTCATGTTTATAAGACAAACTGAGATGTATGGAAAACCAGAGGAACATCTCAGAATTTATTCTTCTAGGACTTTCTGATGAACGGAGCACACAAACATTGTGCTTTGTGCTCTTCTTACTCTGTTACATCGCCCTTTTGCTGGGAAACCTTCTGATCCTTATCTTGATTCAGTGGAGCCCTCTATTTCACCAGCCAATATACTATTTCCTCTGCCACTTGTCTTTATAGACATCTGCTATACCTCCTGTGTGACACCCAAACTGATTAGTGACCTGCTGGTGAAAAGAAAAACCATCTCCTATGGTAACTGCATGTTCCAAGTCTTTGCCACACATTTTTTTGGAAGTATTGAAGCCTTCATGCTCACAATCATGGCATTTGATCACTATGTTGCCATCTGCAGACCTCTTCACTATCTGATTATCATGAGCAAAGCAAGGTGCCACCTCCTTGTTCTAGCTTCTTGGGCTGGTGGGGCTGTCCATTCCTTTCCTCAGTTTCTTATAGCAATCCAGCTGCCATTATGTGGCCCTAATAAAATCGATCACTATTTTTGTGATATTTTCCCTTTGCTGAAACTTGCCTGCAGTGATACCACTACTGCTGGTGTTCTGGTGGTTGCTAAGTCAGGCATGGTTACCTTAGTGACATTCGTGGTTTTGTTTGTCTCTTATGTCATTATACTGTGCACTTTAAGACATCATTCAGCTGATGGAAGATGCAAAGCCCTCTCTACTTGTGGGTCTCATGTCACCGTGATAGTTTTATTTTTTGGACCATCCATCTTTATCTACCTTAGACCTCCTACCACTTTTCCAGAAGATAACGTGTTTGCACTATTTTACACCATCATCGCTCCTATGTTCAACTCCTTAGTCTATACTTTGAGAAATACAGAGATGAAGCATGCCATCAGAAAAGTCTGGTGTCAAACACATAGCTAACTTGAAAATAAAAAAGGGCTGTGTGGAGAAGTATAGAGCTAGAAATTGATCTTAGTGCTTAATTATACCGTTGGTGTCATTTTATGAATGCCAAGAGTGGATTTAGGGGTAAAATATAACTACTAATCTAACACTATTTCTACTGTGCAAAAATTGAGTCAGAATGTAGTTATTTGTAGCTTAATTAGATACTGTGAGTAGGGTTACATGTGTGAAAGTAATTCATGATACAGTAAGGATAATTTTGGGCAGTGAATCATGACACAAAGAGGAAAACCTTCATGATAATTTCATTATACATTACAAGATTAGTGACTAGGCTATGTTATGCAAGTTCTCTGTGGCAAAGGAGAAGTTATTATCTATAAATTAAATAAAGAACTTTAATTTGTGATAATATTTTCACCTAAAAGACCTCCAGTGGTATTCATTACATAACAAGAAATCCATATAACAATAGTAAGAATAATAATTTCTGGTTTAAAGTCATTCCTGAGCATTAAATATGTTGACAAGCATTGGATAAATATTACTAGCAAAGGTAACACAAAATTAATTACTCAAAATGTTGGTAACTTACTCTTTGCTATTCTATTTTTGATAGTTTAAAAAATCTCATAAAGCATAAAATAAGTAAAGCATAACATTTCAGAAATTAATAAGACAATAATTAGTTATAATTATAACTATATTTAGTATAATTATGTATAATACATATTATATATAAATTTAAAATATAATTATAATTATGAATATAAATTATAAATATAATTATGATTAGTCACAAGTTTGAGGTCAGTTTGAGTAATTTACTAAGACCCTATCTCAAACTAAAATACTAAAATGTAAAAAGTGGTGGAGACATGATTCAGTGGTAAAGTACCTGGGTTCAATCTCTAATACTGGAAAAATGAAAGGGGAGGGGGGAAAGAGAGGGAGAGACAGAGAGGGGGTGGGGAAGAAACAGAGAGGAAAGGAGAAAGGAAGGAAGAAAGGGAGGAAGAAAGGGCAAATAAGAGAGGAGAAATGAATAAGATTATGAGTAGGATTATAGTTAAAATGCAGTGTTTTAGAACATGTAAATACAATACTCACTCTAGTGATTATACCAGAAAAATAAAAGGCATAAAAATAAAGGTGATGTAAATTGTTTTAGTAGAAGAACTTGGTAAATTACTATTTTGTCAAGTTACTGTGAAAACAAAATATTGCTTGATTTAAAGCTCTTTTCTTTAACAAAAACAACATAATGGCTCATTTGACAAAGTCTAAATGCTTGAAGGGAACATTTTGAAAATGACAGATTTTTTGTCAGATTTGCACTTCATAATAAAGCAAAACAACAGCAATACTTCATTTTCATGTGGGTTTATAGATAAAACAACTCATGTGTCTTTCTTGAAGAATAAATATTGAAAAATTTCCTAATAAAATAATAAATGAATCAAGGTAAAGTACTCAAGATGAAGCCAGATGGATTTAAAAGGAATTGGTACTTTCTGTTCCCAATATCAAAGGACACTCAGATTAATTCCAGATCAACTTTGGGGAGAGTAAAGTGTTTTATAGTACAAAACTGTATTTCAAATTTTACCCCTTCTTTACTATGTCAATTTGACTAAATCAACTAACTTTTGTAATTTTTTGATATTAAATCTCTAAGTAAAACTTGCAACATAATAAGGTTCATAATGTGAAACTGAAAAAAATAAAATAAAATGCATATGAAAGAAAGCCCCTCCCTGCTTTAGACCCAGGAAACTCATGCAAGGAATTAAACTGTATTCCAAAACAGCACAATTGGTCCTCTGGTCATTTCTGGGACTCCTCTGAACACATAATGGCTTTGATTCCCCTTTGATTCCCGAACAAGGAACTTAGTGGTGGACACAACTTTCACTTGCTTCACCTTCTGAACTTCTAAATTCTTGATTCAGTTAGAACGTACGAACCTCTCAACTGAGTTAAGGAACTTTGTCATAAATAAATGGTTCCCAGTCCTTAGCCATGCCCGCCCACTCACAAGCAGATCATAGGTGAACTGGCAATTTCCTTTCTTCTGAACTCACACTGTGGTCACCTCACTTCCATACCTTTGATCCTCCTGTTCCCCCCTCATCTAAATGATCTACCTCCTTCATATTTTCTTAATCAGATACTGCCTAACTTCCTATGAGCCATTCAAATGTCTTGACTCTTAGGAAGTCTTTCCTAATGACACCAACCATTCTTGACCTTTCTTTTTATTTTTATTACTACATTACACTTTTACATAATATCAGGATCCATTTGGGTATACTCATAGAGACATGGAAAGTACTTTAATCCACTGTAGTCCCTAAGACTTCCTATTTCCCTCAACTGCTCCCTACCCCTGCTCTCTTTCTTCTGCTCTACTGGTCTTCTTTCTATTTATTTGTAGAGTTTTTTAAATTAGTGCTTTATGGATGTACATAAAGGTGACATTCAGTGAGATCTATTCATTTATGCACATAGCACAATTTGGTCCATTTCATTCTGCAGGTCCTCTCTTCCCATCCCTCCTGCCTCCCCATCTATCCACTTCCTCTACCCTACTCATCTCTTTCATGGGATTCTCCCCCATTCATGTTTGCCCCCTAATTTTGGTCTAGTTTCCACATGTAAGAGAAAAATATTGATCCTTGTCTTTCTGAGCCTGGATTATTTCACTGGATGTGATATTCTCAAGTTCCATCCCTTTACCAGCAACTGGCATAATTTCATTCTTCTTTATGGCTGAGTAAAATTCCAAAGTGTCTATATACATCATTTTTCTTTCTCACATCATTGATTGGTGAGCATCTTGGCTGGTTCCCTAACTTAGCTCTTGCTGTTGCAAACATTGGTGTGCTTTTATCACTATATATTCTGATTTTTTTTTTGGATATGTATTTATTGTCTGAATATAAAAATATGGTGTTATTTATTGTACAAGCCTATTTCATGTAAGTTAGAATACATTATTTTGAAAAATACCTTTACTCTGTGTTTCTTATCTCACAACAATTTTGGACTTCCTTCAGCAAAATAATGTACAGCAAGAATTTTAATAAGAATAAGTATATATACAATATTGAATATCATATGCAAGAATTAAAGTTATAAATAAATATCACAAACATGAAAACACAAAGCAAAAATAAGAAAAATATTCAGAAAGTTTGAATTAAATATTATTGACTATGGTTCTATAGAGATCATAGTAAATTTCTTTGTTTTATTTTATTTTTGAACTATTGATGGTCACTGAAAAAGTAGAATGACAACATTTATTTTCATTGTGAACCAATTATATATTATATATTATATATTTTTATCATACATTAAATTAGGTCACCTCCTAAAGCATAAGGAGTTAAAACAGGAATCAATAAGTGGGATGGTTTCAAACTGAAAATCTAGTTCACAGCAAAG
This sequence comes from Sciurus carolinensis, assembly GCF_902686445.1. Lineage (NCBI taxonomy): Eukaryota > Metazoa > Chordata > Mammalia > Rodentia > Sciuridae > Sciurus > Sciurus carolinensis. Next base: position 26,851,196 of record NC_062223.1, on the reverse strand, counting down.
AAAACAATCAAGAATGTGTACAGAGATACTACAGCTTGGGAGAAAATCTTTACCAGGAATTCCTCAGATAAGGCATTAATTTCCAGGATATACAAAGAACTCAATAAACTTAACACCAGAAAAATAACTGACCCAGTCAATAAATGGGCAAAGGAACAGAACAAACACTTCATTGAAAACTACAAATGGTCAAAAAATATATGAAAAAATGTTCAACATCTCTAGCAATTAGAGAAGTGCAAATTAAATCTACACTAAGATCCCATCTCACTCCAGTCAGAATGGCAGTATACAGTTTTTCCAGTTCTTAATAATTTGTAATGCCATGGGTCATTTGTCAATATTCAGAAAACAACAATAACACATTCCTATTAACTGCATTTCAGACTTTATTTGGATTTTATCAGTTCTTTCATTAATAACCTCTCTCCATTCCAGGATTCAATTTGGGATACCATATTGCATTTAGTTAAATTGTATCCTTACTGTCTCCTCTAACCTTGATCACTTCTGTTTTTGTCTTTTTACTATTATTCCTCAGAATCTTGAGAATACTGATCAGATACTCCCCAATCTGAATTATGTTTCTTTGGATATAATACCAAAAAGATTAGAAATCCTACTTGTTATGTCATCTCAATCATCTTCACATGATATCAATGTTATTTAAATATTATTACTTTGTTAAGATAATATTTGTTTACCATGTCTCTGCACAGTAAAAGTTACTATAGTCCCTGTACCTAATCTTTTCTTTGGATTGATACACTAAATAGTCAGTGTAGATGCACAGGAACTATGAATGGTATAGTTCACACTCTGTGGTGGTAGTAATTTTTTGGAAATAATTTTAAGAAAGATTTATTACATACATTCCTGGAATCATCACTTTAAAATATTTTTCTCTTCTCTCCTATTTATTTATTTAGTCTTTGTTTAATTTATATTAGTATAGACTTACTTGTATTCATTTTATGTTTTTGGTGTAAATATAATGCTACATTACTTACTTTGTTACTTTAATTATTCCATCTTTGGTCATTTGGAACACTATCATGTTGGTCCCTCTGCTTCATTGATATGTACCCATTTTTTTTTGTTTTGTTTTTTTGAGCACATAATTTTAAGAATTGCAAGATTCTCAAAACTCATCTTTTTTTCCCCCATTGGAGTCTTGGAATCAACCATTTCCCCTACATGTCCTGTTTCCCTGTTATTGGAATATGGTGTTTGCCACCAAGAGATAGGTAGTGAACATGGCAGGCAGGCTTGTTTTGAATGGGATGACAGTATTTCCACTCCTCTCAGAATTAAGAACTAGGTCCTATACTACTTATGTATACTAACCTTTGTATGCCAAAGTATATGTGATTCCTTATATGTATATGATTGCTTATGTACAGATAGAGAGAGAGAGTGAGAGAGGCATGTGTATATGTGTGAGCTAAAGATAAATTCATCCTAAAATCTCTGCCTCTAAAGCAGTACTACAGGATCCATCCTAGATATTGTTTTCTTACCATCTACCATTTTTTTTTTCCTTTTTCTTTGCTCTAAAAGTCAAACTCAGAAAGATAGGCTCCTAAGAAAAGACCGTTTATAGCAATGAGAGTAAAAGCATATTGTTTACATATAGTAAAAACTAAAAAATAAAATAAAAATGGTGTGATCAGTCAGGGTCCTCTCTGCCACATCCAGTGGAGGAGGAAAGTGTCCATTGCTCAAGGAGGATATTGGTGGTTTTTCTCTCCATTACCCAAAAAACTTATCTACTCAATAAACACATGAGGACCAAGACTCTTTTACAAGAGAGGAGATGTGACGGTCCGGCCATACCAGCTCTGACCTCTTTACAGCATTCAACCTCAAGTGGCCCAACTCTCTTATTCATAGACACAGGTGAAGGGGCAAGGACTGGGAGGAGTTTCTTCTGTGATGGACAGGATAGGGTGGAATTAGGGGACCCATCCTCTTAGGGGGAAAATTTCAGGAGACAGGGAACCACTCCCATGCAGCACCACACACTTCCCCACAGTTCCTAGAAGCCAGGCCTCTACATCACATGGCTCAACCTAGTCTGACTCTGCTACATAAAGATGGCTTCCCACAATGATCCTTAAGGGGGAATTATTGGGAAAATCCTAAGATTCCTTAACCACATGGGAGTAGGTGTATTATTTGATAGCATAATCACATAAAACAATGTTGCTATCCCTAGAGAGACAACTTAAATTTTTTATTAATTTTTAACTTGTTCTAATTAGATGTACATGACAGCCAAATGCTGCAAAAATAATAACTCAATTCAGAAGAGAAAAATGTATTTTTAAAATAAGTCAAAATCAGGGAAGCCGATTACATAAAACAAAGACCAGAAAGAGTTGAATAACTTATAAAATGGTAGGATGACAGACTTTAAACGAAATATATTCTAATTTCCTTCAGTGTGTGTGATCTAAATACATCAACTAAAAGACAATAATGTAAGTAAAGGCATGGAGAATGGTATAGCACAAATACACCAAAGCAAGCTGAAGAAATATTAATTTCTAACAAAGTACATGATGGAAATATGATCTATCAGAGGTACAGGGAAATTTATGCAGTCATAAAACCATCAGTTTTCTGAGAAAGCCTAAGTAACCTAAAGTAACCTAAATTACATGATCCTAGTGATGTTTTAAAGATATATACCATCCCTTTGCTCATGCCTGCTACATGTTTACTTGTTGTTTTGTTTTGTTTTGTTTTGCTTTTGTACCAGGAATTCAACTCAGGGGCACTGGACTACTGGGCCACATCTCCAGCCCTATTTTATATTTTATTTAGAGTCAGAGTCTCACTGAGCTGCTTAGTGGCCTTGCTTTTGCTGAGGCTCCTTTTGAACTACCATCCTCTTGCCTCAGTCTCCCAAGTTTTTGAGATTACAGGTGTGTGCCATAGTGCCCAGCAACATGTTTGCTTATTTGCTAAATATTTACTCTCTTAGTAAAGCTCACAGAGGAAGTCAGAAATAAACACTGGTTTTCAGCATAGAGGTACAAAAAGTATTTTTTTAAATTATATAAAACTAGGGGAAAATTACAGGATTTTTGTACCATTGATGAACATTTTGGTGAGTATTTGGTAAAATTGAAATGAAAGGAAGTTCTACAGGTTTGTAATTTTTTAGAAAACTCACATTAGTTAGGGATATTTGAAGCACACACAAACACACACTTCTTCCCCAGAGAAAGTGATAAAATGCTGTCTGGAAATTGGTGAGAATCATTTCTTAACATGAGGACCAGAACTACAGCTTTCTCCTCAGGTTGCAGATATGGGGAAAAGAACTTAAATGGCATCAACAGCACCTCCCAGTCATTAAAAGTTCTGTGGTGAATGGGATTTGAAGAACATGCTGCAAAGTGTCTTTTTTGCAATATATTTATAATCCCGATGTAGAGTTGCTCTGATAACTTGACTCTAAAAGGTTGCTAACTGGTGAATTGGTATAAAGAGTTCACTTTCTGTAAATAAGCAAAATCCTGGAAGGAAGTAAAAATGTACCTTTAGGATATAATGCACACACCTCTAAAATCTTACCTATATTTGAACCTGATAATACTCAGGACTAGTTTGGCTCTCTAAAGTCTATGATTAACTACTCTTCAAAAACCAAGTACTCCTTCTTCAAACTTTTATCTTTCCTTATGGGGTGACCTCCTGTCTATTATTTGATGCAGTGACGTGACCTGTGACAGTAGTTACAAAATAATGTGAATTTTGTATTCGTTCCTGACTAAACTGGGAAAAACAGAAAATAAAAGATCAGTAAACCTGTGCTAAAGATGTCAAGTCAAAAGTCACAAGGAAATAATTTAAATAGTTAAGAGATGACAGTCATTTCAGTAAAGAGAGAACAGATAAGACTAAAATTTGAAAAGAAAAATATTCAAAATCAGTTAAGAACCTACACAAATTCTTTTCTTTCTTTCTTTCTTACCATTACTACATAAATATGTGATATTTGTTGAAAATATCCTTTTACTCCCTCATTAAGAATACATAACTGATTTGCATTTCATTTTCAAACTTGATCTGTTTGTAAATTCTATTGACTAAGATTAAGAAATCATGAAGTTCCAGGAGGAGTGGAGTGTCCATTGGTGGTGGGATGTCATAATCTAGAAAAATAAGGTCAATATCAGAATAAAGCTTCCCACTCTATTGGGGAAACTCAAAAGAGGAACATGCTGTTACAACTCTAAAGAGGTAGTAGACCTTGGCTAAGAAGAATATGATTGGAATTCTGCACAGCACAACATTTTGGACAGGATTCTTAAAGATCAAGGAGGCTGATTCCCTCACTTTATGGAGAGGAGACTTACTGGCAAGTGTGTAAGGTCCAGTCCCTAAGTGTCTGTGAGAACCGGCACTGCAATCATGCTTAAGGGAATAAAGATCTATTGCTTCCTGGAGAAGTGTGTGAGCTTTGCATTTGTTATTTCTAGGACTGGTTTCTGTGTAGTTAAGTTTGTTGTTTTTATAATTTTCCAGGTCAATCCAGGTGGCTAACATGGAGCACTGACTGATATTCAGGAGGAGTCCTGGGTTTGCCTGAGATTGAGACATGTATACACAATTCAAAAGTGGGCAGCAGAGTTAATGTCCAATTTACCCTGTTGCTGTACAGTTTTTTTTTTTGTTTTTTTTTTTAACTTTTCATAGGACCCAGAATGACATGTTTGTGAGCTCAGGCTCCGGAGTCAGAAAAATAATTTTTTAAGACCGGAATGCTTGTGATACTATGTACTTGTTGTGTTATTATGTGTCACCTGTGTAAACATGAAGTAATTTTTATTTCTTTCTCTTTCTGATGCATTGATGTTAGCACAGTGAAATTATCATTCATCCATTATTTTATTCTTTAAAATACTTTTCCGCATCTATTTTCAAGGTTGATTCTCTGCACTGAAGTCCAATTATACAGTCAAATATATTTTCCTGTATTTAAAATGAAGAAAAGCTCTTTTTCAAAGAGAAAGTACTAAATTTGCAATCAGATCTGAAGTTAGTGATTGAGGTAAGACATGTAACCAGAGATTGCCTCTAAATTATAATTAATTATTATATTGTCTTAACTCCAATTTATTATATTTTTACTTATAAATTACTCTTGTGGTAGTAAAACATAGTACTAAACTATTTTTCAAATAGAAGAATTGCCCAGTAGAGAAATTAATCACCAGCCACTGCCTTGTGAATTGTGGTGACTTGATTACCTGAATCAATAAAGATCAGTGAGGACATATGAATGCAGTGACTTTACCTGAGAACATTTTGAATTTTACTTCACTTTGAAGTTCAGTTTTATTTGAGAGTGTATATGCTTGATAGAGGCTAAGCAGTATATTTCAGATAGGTTTTAAATCACATTTATATATTTGGTTTATTACAATGAAAATGCTTGCTTACAAATCCCTTTGAAGAATAATTCAAATCACATAATAAGTTCAATATACTCTTTTTCTTCAAATGAAATAAAATGCCTTTTCTTATTTAATGGAAAATATTACTGTAGTTCCATTTGGGGGAAGATCAAAACCAAGTTCTCAAAAATGTGCCCTTTATCTAATTCTGAAAATTTGTATGAAAATGAATGTCTTTGTTTTAAAACTCAAACCTCTATTACAAATAAGTTTTTCACTGTGTTGGTAACAAAATTTGCCTAGAATCATGGAGAATTGTGGAGGAATTGTAAGTAGAATTTGATTAAGAAATTAATTGTAAGATTAGGGCAGAAAATTTATACTACCAAAGGGCTGTTATTTTGAGATCATTTGGCAAGAATTAATTGTAAATTTTAATTTAAAATAACAGAAACCAAAGTTGATGGAACATGTTTATGGAACATGATGATAAAATTTTCATATCATATTTCAGCAACATCCATAATGTGGCTTAGCACTGGGTCTTACCACCCAGTACAATGGTGTGAGCTTACAGGATCAAATTCTTTTGCATTGAAATGACTTTTACTGACTCGTGATGATATGCCCTCTACTCAAATATTTTCATTGATTTGGAATTGAAGTTTCCAAGTTGTGAAAAAAGGAAAATTGAGAGTCTGATTGAGTAACATCAGATGCAAAATGTTTTAATCTTCTTAAATGTTATTGTATTTGACAGAGTAAAGATTATCAGATTGTTTTTCCCAATGCTTCAATAATGTCAGTACAAATATCACTATAATTTACAAAACAGCTTCACGTTTTATTATTATTTGAATGCCACAAATATATGTATTGCTCAAGTTATGTAATTTCATATTATTTTTACTCAGATGAAATTTTTGACCCACAAGGTAAATACATATGATGCAAAAAATAGAGCTTACCTCACAAACAGTTTCATTCTAAACCTCATTTCTGCATGGACTTGTCACTGACTGGAGAGTTTGTGGGACTGGACAAAATGATTGTATTGGATGTATTCAGAAAAATTCCATACTCTCCAATCGCAAGGTTAAAAGAAATTTGACTTCCAAAATCTGATATACTGCACTGAAGGCAAACTTTAGTATAACATTACCCAATGCACAGTCTTTTCTGGGGCTTAATTTTTAGGTTTATTTGGTGGTTCAAAACATTTTGTTGCTTTCCTCAAATTAATCATCAGATTCAGCTTTTATGTGTTTTAAAGTGTCAGCACAGAATTTTCTCTAAAACTTTAAAGAAAACAAATAACAAGAAACCAAATAAAAATATTTCTTAAGGCTTGCTTCAGTTTCTTAAAGAAAGAGCATTGCATCTTAAAATATTTCCTGTAAATTTACTTAGTTTTTAACTTAAGATAATGTATATTACACTAATAAAACAAAGTTAAATTAGTTGGTACATGAGGAAAAATACATCAGCTATGTGATATACCCCTGTTTCTTTAATGCATTTTGAGTCTCAGAAAGTCAGAGCAGCATTAATTATAGGGAGCTATGGCCTATTTCATTAAGATTTAGGAGTAGGTATTACCCAAAATACAATATTAATATTGTTATTTGAACAAAAGCATTGGTGCTTACTAAGGGAGGAGTTGATAACGATTTGTAGAAGTGGTAATAGAAATAATGTAGTATGTATTCACAGGGAGTCGTGAGAGCCATTTTAATTGAACACTGGGTTTTTATTCTGTTAGATACCATAATGAAAATAATTAAACCTAGTTTACTTCCTCAAATAGACAATGATCATTTTTCAGCAAATACTTGTAAATGTAAGCTCACCAATTGTGTCATTTCAGGTGCTTTATGTGTTCTATCTACCCTGGGCCATGGGAAAAAGGAATACTATCACTGTATTTATTCTCCTGGGACTTTCCCACAATAAGAACATAGAAATCCTCTGCTTTATATTATTTTTAGTTTGCTACATTGCTATTTGGATGGGAAATGTGCTCATAATGGTTTCTATCACATGCACTCAGCTCATCAACCAGCCCATGTATTTCTTCCTCAATTACCTCTCCCTTTCTAACCTCTGCTACACATCCACAGTGACCCCTAAATTAATGACTGACTTATTGGTTGAAGAGAAGACGATTTCCTATAATAACTACATGGCACAGTTCTTTACCACACATTTATTTGGAGTCATGGAAATCTTCATCCTCACGGGGATGGTCTATGAAAGCTATGTGGCCATCTGCAAGCCCCTGCACTATGCTGCCATCATGAGCAGGCGGAGGTGCAACACAATCATCCTGGCCTACTGGATTGAGGGATTTGTACACTCTGCTAGTCAGTTTCTTCTCACTATATTCTTACCATTCTGTGGCCCCAATGAGATAGATCACTACTTCTGTGATGTGTATCCTTTGCTGAAATTGACCTGTTCTAATACACACATAATAGGTCTCTTTGTCATTGCTAATTCAGAGTTAATTGCTCTGGTGACTTTTGGTGTCTTGATGTTTTCTTATTTTTTCATATTGTACACCATAAGGGGATACTCCATGCAGAGCCACAGCAAAGCTCTTTCCACATCCAGTTCCCACATAACTGTTGTGGTCCTGTTTTTTGCACCTGCACTATTCATCTACATTAGACCAGCCACGACTTTCCCAGAAGACAAAGTGTTTGCTCTTTTCTACACCATCATTGCTCCCATGTACAACCCTCTGATCTACACACTGAGAAACACAGAGATGAAGGATGCTTTGAGAAAAGTTTGGTGTCATCAGACACTTCTGGAAAGAAAGTAAATTTGTGAATCATTTCTGCTTTTCATACCATGGTACCTTGACAAAACAATCCTGAGTGAGAGCCACTCTTGAAATTCTCCTGTTCTCATGACTTGGAGAAAAAAGTGTTCAGAAAGGAGCATGTCTTATCTGTTTCATGATTCTGCCTTAAGTCTTCACCAACAAATTGAGCACTATTCTTATTGATACTCTGCTCCATCTTACTTAATAATTAGGCTGTGCTTATATGAACAATGAATGATTTTTTTAAATGAAAGATTACATGGTAATGTGTTGAAAAGTTATGCTTTTCATGCCTTCAAGTACTGAAAATCTGAACAATATCTTCCTTTCATTTTTTAAAATTTTCCACTGCAATATAAACATACAGACAATTGCATGTATTACCAATATACATTCTGACTTTTCACACACTGAGCACTACCAAGTAATCAGCAATCACATTGCATCAGAAATTGTCACTATACTAGAATCCCTCTTCATTCTCTTTACAATGAATAACTTCATGTAACCATCATCTTCATCTCTAAAATTATTTTACTTGTACATATACTTTGTAAAATAAGAATGACACACATTATGCATTTTAGTATTTGTCTTGTCTTTATTAGATTTGTGAGTCATTCCTTAAATTTGTGAAACATCTAATTATTTTCAATAATGTGTATGATCTCATTACATGAATTTATAATGATTATTTTTTCCATTTTCATATTGGTAGAACTTGAGTAGTTCCCCCTTTACAGAAATTATGTATAGTGCTGCTTTGAACACTTTGGAACATGCCTTGTTGATAATGCATCTTCTATCTATTTTGTATTATAATTAATACTTAACATTTTAAGAAAGGTAGTGTGCATTTATTTTGATTCTCTACTATAATATGTTCTGCTATAAAATGAAAGATATTAAACTCAAAACAAAAATATTTATTTTTCATGGAATACTACTGGGATGAGTTTAATCAAAAACTTAGAAATACTTGAAGCCCCTGACCCTTGAAGGATCTATGTAATGGGATATGAGGTATGCTAATTAACACAACCTGCCTGTCAATCATTGGCAAAAAGAAGAAAGTTCTGAAAAGAGTAATTTAGCCAAGGGAGCTAAAAAATAATGTATAATTTTCAGCGATGCTTCTTTGCAGCAAATGGAGCAGCTTGACATATTAAATAAAGATGAGTAAATTATGTATTTATTTTCTTAGAAAACATCTACTACATGGACTCGCAGTAAAGGAAGAAAGCCATGTGTTCCTGCAAACAGATTCTCACCATACAAAAACACCCACAAGTATGTGCAAAGAAATCATATAAAAAATAAGAACTTTTCAGGGGCTTCTATTTCTGGCATAATTTGAATAAAGCCATTCATAAAGAAAACAAAAATGAAGTTGGAAATATTTAATTTCCATACAGTTGCTCCATAAAAAAATTACTTAAGACAGGAGAAAATACAGTTGGAAACATCTATGTCAGAGTAAAGAGTACAAAGAATGCATTTTTTGCAGTTAGGCACAAAATTTAATATGACTATGTTTATTTTATAAAAATAAAGATAATTTTCATAGCATGAAAATCTAAACCATCTAATACAAAGCAAATACAATGACTTTAATAAATAAGAAAAAGAATATTTTTATTAGAAACTTGAGGGATAAAACATAGTAGCTGTATCTTAAGAAGTAATCAATGATCTGAAGTTATATGCTGATAAATTACTCAGAAGACAAAATAGAGTGAAAAATAAATGAACACAATTAAGGTGATATTAAGATACATTGAACTACTTGTGAAAAAACCTCCAACCCAGAACATGACCAGCAGCTCAGCACATACCCAGGGCCTCCTGATAACCAGATGATGCAAGGGCTTACAGATGTCCACAGAGCAGTTATAGCCATTGCCAACAGAAGAAATATCTCAAAGGAGAAGAAAGATGAAATTGCCAAAAGAGTGCTCTGTGAAAATCCAGTTAGATAAAATTATTATAAAAATAAGGCATTTTCTCAGAAGAACAAGTTTGAAATTGATTTTGGAGGAAAGACTGGGGAATAAATCCTTAAATGATAAAAAATCAAGAAAGAAGACCAGTGAGCCCAGGGTCTTACTGGCAGTGTCAGTTGGGAAACAAGGAGGTTGCACACCATGGGCAAAATGCAGAAGAACAATGTAGAGACCCAAGAGGACAAGTTACATTGTCCTTTTCTTCCTTCTATTTTTTTCACAGATGCAGATTTCAGATATTAGGAACTCTCAACTCATAAAAGACCAGGAGAAACATTCAATGTAGTATTTTATTTATTTTCTGAGTAAAAATAAACCTGTGTTTTGTCCAACTACCTACAGTAGACTTTGGGACTACCAAATTCAATAAAACATCATTCTTTACCTGTGTTGGTTTGCTAATGTGTTAATGAGATCATAAAATTACAACTCAATTTAGTAAGAGCAATTTTAAATATGTTCACGATGTGCTAAGGGTTCATGGAACCTATTAATCAAACTGGGATCAGAGAGGGCTTCTCAGAGCAAATATTCCCTAACTGAGCTTTAAAGTGGATGAAGAGAGAATTGACAAGAGTATGAAAAGATGGAAAGATGCACCCCATATAAATTCAAGTAAGTATAATACTTATGTACCACTTAAGATAATTTGCACATTCAAGCAAAATCACATCTCCAACTGGATCTCAGTTTCATGTTTAAAAATCTGTCCTTCATTTCCCACAAAAGTCTTTGTTCCCTAGGTGTTCTTTATCTCACTGTATCATAGTGCCTATGCAATCTCTTTCACTACTCTACTTCTTACATCTTATTTAACAATATATTTAAAGGATTATACCTTCAAAATATCCCTAATTTAATCATTGCCATTACTGCTTTGATACTTCCTGCTCCCAACATACCACAATATCTTCCAGAAAATTCTCTGTGCTTTAACTTGGGTTCCCAACAAACTATTCTGATACTGTAGTCCAATTGGCCCTTTTGAAATCATGTTTGGATTATATCTCTTCTCTGTAGAGTAGCCTTGCATTGGATTTTTATCCTACACTTAATAAAACACAATCTTCCTACCTTCAAATGACATGGGTCCATGTGACATCTCCAGGCTCAGCTTGTACATGACTTCATATGCAATCTGCTCAAGATTTCTTTTGCTTATTTATTTTTGTTTTCCTTCATGCCCAAGGTACTTTCCCATCTTCTTAGTTTTATCCATATTTTTTGTGTTGCTTATTTCAAAGGTCAGAACAGTTAACCTCTAAAATAATAGTGAATATGGTGTAAAGCTATTTTCACCATTTGTTTATTAGTTGAATAAATAATGCTTATAGAACATTTGAATGAGACTCAGGATGCACATAGGGGTCAGGTCATCTGAGGACAGAAAGGGAGCAATGATTGACAGGTCACATTTTCATCATTCGTCTGCTTTTTCAGAGACTTTGTTTTATAATTTCTCAGAATTTTTCACGATAAGAATCATGTAATTTCTGACCTGTGATTTTCTAAGTTTTCTTCTTATATTCTAAGACATGGAACTTACCTTGAGAAAGTCTCTATTTAGCCAGTTGACTCTTACACATATCTCTCACCTAACTCAAGAGCCTATTTTATATACCCCAAAACCTAAAAGACTTATTTACTCAGGTTTTACATAGAAATATAATTAATGTACATGCAGAAAAAAGTGAGGTTTCTGGGTGGGAATATAGTAATGATGAGGAAGGGTCATAAGATAGGTTTCTGATGTGCTGAAAAGTTCTATTCCTGGATGCAGTAGGGTTAATTTTATATAATTAATTGAGTGGTGCATTTATGTTGATGCAACGATATATGTGCTGTACTTGACAATATGCTTTATTATAATAATTTTTATCATTCCACTATCCCTTACCATATAATTGGGTTTTACAATCAAAGAAATTACTGTCATCTATTATCATTTTCTTGCTCATATTTTCATGTGTGAAATATGAACTTTGATATGGACATTAATATTCTATATTTATGTGTAATATTTAGCATTTTATTCAAAAACATATTTAAACTTTTTCAAGATCTTAAACCACATTTTTTTAAAAAGTGGGCAAAAATCACCCAACTAAATGCTGAACTGTGGTAAGCAGAATGTGGACTCCCAAAAATGTCTGAGATGTAGTTCAAAGAACATATGAATAGTTTGTAGAACATTATAAAGAGAGATCCAGATTATAATTGGAGCCACATTTAGTAATCAATTGACCTTAAAACAAGGTCCAGGTGGGTCCGATTTATTCACAAATTTTCTTGGTGGAAGAAAGAGGCAGAAGAGGAAGTTAGAGTCCCAGACAGATTTGAGGAAGTGATACCACTGGTTTCAAAGATGGGGAAAGGCCTGGAAGGATGAAGACAGTCTTCAGAAGTTGGAAGAATTAAGGAAATTAATTTTTATGTAGAGTTTATATAGAATGCAATTCTCAGTGCTTTTATTTTTAGTTCAATGAGGCCAAATTTAGATTTCTGACCTCGAAAATTCTAAGGCATTGAATTTATATTGATTTAAGCTACTAAATTTGCAGCTCTTTGTTGCAGCAGCAATAGGAAACCCATATAGTACTTAATCATGTTGAGCGTTCCCTCAAAACTGGGCACAGTGCTACTTCATCATGCTCTTGATGTTTTAGGCATTTCTCTGCTAATTCTATGGATAGTGGGGGTCTGAACAAGATGTCTTTTACATTTTGCAAGCCGTGTGAGAAAGGAAGGAGATAGTGAGGTCAATGTGAGAAGGAGAAAATAAAAGGGATAAGTAGGAAGGAAAGGAAATAATAGGAGTAGGAAAGGAAAAAGCAAGAGAGTGATTGGTCAATAATCAACCAAATGATTTGAAGACAAAAATAAAGGCAGAGACTGAGGCAGGAGGTTTGAAAGTTCAGAGTAAGCAATTTATGGAGACACTGTCAGAAAAAAAAATCCAAAGAGCTAGGGTGTGCGGTTTTGTATCTGGGTTCAATTCCTGATACCAAAACAAAACAAAATAAAAACAAAGCAAAACTGGGTAATAAAGGTGACTGGATTATGCTATATACATATGTGAATATATCAGAATGCATTCCAATTTTACATATTACTATCATGCACCCCTAAAAATAAATAAGTAAAATGAAGACCAATAGATTAGGGGAAGGGAGAAGAAGACAGGAGGGAAGGGGAGGGGATAACACTTGGAACCGAAATGGAAAAAAACTATATGCATTTACCTCTTTGTCAAAATAAACCCAACTATGATGTATAAGGTACTAAAAGGAGTAAATGAATTACAGTCAAAACCACTATTTATCTCAACTACAGGCCAGAAATGAACCTCATGTTTACTGCAGAAATCAGCATGGACTTAATTAAGGAGAAAAACAAAGAAATCCAAGAACATAATTGAATAAACCCTTTTATATTCAAATAGGGATTTCAAAAGAGTAGAACAATTAAAGTTCCATTAATAACATATATATTTTAATATGGTATATTAAGTGTGTACTATTTAGTACATGTATTGAACCACATAGACTCAATGAAGAAGGTATACAATCAAAAAAATTATTTGTTTGCTTAATTGGCTTGAGGTAGCATTATGATCAGATAATTGACTGACTTGCAAATTTAAGTTTTTATTTATTTATTTAATTTTGGTTGAAGAAACCTGGAAATTAAAGCTCAATGTTAGGTCTGTAATTTGGTATTTTCTATGGAGGACGACTTTAGAGAAAAGCTTTCCCCAAGGTCATTATCATTTTGGCTTCTTTTCTTTTTTTTTTATTATTATTGTATACAAATGGGATACATGTTGTTTCTCTATTTGTACATGGAGTCAAGGCATACCATTTGTGTAATTGTACATTTACATAGGGCAATGATGTTTGATTCATTATTTTTTTCCCTTCCCCTCCACTCCTCCCACCCATCTTTTCCCTCTATACAGTTCTACTTTCCTTCATTCTTACCACACTCCTTATCCCTAACCCTAAACGTAACCCTAACCCTAATGCTAAACCCTCCCATCCCCCATTATATGTCGTCATCTGCTTATCAGCGAGATCATTTGTCCTATAGTTTTTTGAGATTGGCTTATCTCACTTAGCATGATATTCTCCAATTTCATCCATTTGCCTGCAAATGCCATAATTTTATCATTCTTCATTGCGGAGTAATATTCCATTGTATATATATGCCACAGTTTCTTTATCCATTCATCAACTGAAGGGCATCTAGGTTGGTTCCACAACCTGGCGATGGTGAATTGAGCAGCAATGAACATTGATGTGGCTGTATCTCTGTAGTATGCTGATTTTAAGTCCTTTGGGTGTAGGCCAAGGAGTGGGATAGCTGGGTCAAATGGTGGTTCCATTCCAAGCTTTCTGAGGAATCTCCATACTGCTTTCCAGAGTGGCTGCACTAATTTGCAACCCCACCAGCAATGTATGAGTGTTCCTTTTTCTCCACATTAGCTCCAACACCTATTGTTGCTTGTGTTCTTGATAATCGCCATTCTAATTGGGGTGAGATGAAATCTTAGTGTAGTTTTGATTTGCATTTCCCTTATTACTAGAGATGTTGAACATTTTTTTCATATATCTGTTGATTGCTTGTACATCTTCTTCTGTGAAGTGTCTGTTCATTTCCTTAGCCCATTTGTTGATTGGATTATTTGTATTCTTGGTGTAGAGTTTTTTGAGTGCTTTATAGATTCTGGAAATTAGCGCTCTATCTGAGGTATGGTTGGCAAAGATATTCTCCCACTCTGTAGGCTCTCTCTTCACATTTCTGATAGTTTCCTTTGCTGAGAGAAAGCTTTTTAGTTTGAATCTATCCCAGTTGTTTATTCTTGCTTTTATTTCTTGTGCTATGGGAGTCCTGTTAAGGAAATCTGATCCTGAGCCAACAAGTTGAAGATTTGGACCTACTTTTTCTTCTATAAGATGCAGGTTCTCTGGTCTGATTTGAGGTCCTTGATCCATTTTGAGTTGAGTTTTGTGTAGGGTGAGAGATAGGGGTTTAATTTCATTCTATTGCTTATGGTTTTCCAGTTTTCCCAGCACCATTTGTTGAAGAGGCTATCTTTTCTCCATTGCATATTTTTGGCCCCTTTGTCTAGTATGAGAAAATTGTATTTATTTGGGTTTGTGTCCATGTCCTCTATTCTGTACCATTGATCTACCTGTCTATTTTGGTACCAATACCGTGCCATTTTTGTTACTATTGCTTTGTAGTAGAGTTGAAGATCTGGTATTGCAATACCCCCTGCTTCGCTTTAGCTATTCTAGGTTTTTTGTTCTTCCAGATGAATTTCATAATTGCTTGCTCTATTTCTGCAAGGTACATCATTGGGATTTTAATTGGAATTGCATTGAATCTGTATAGCACTTTAGGTAGTATGGCCATTTTGACAATATTAATTCTGCCTATCCAGGAACATGAGAGATCTTTCCATCTTCTAAGGTTTTCTTTAATTTCTTTCTTTAGTGTTCTGTAGTTCTCATTGTAGAGGTCTTTCGCCTCTTTTGTGAGATTGATTCCCAAGTATTTTATTTTTTTCGATGCTATTGTGAATGGGGTAGTTTTCCTAATTTCTCTTTCTGAAGATTCATCACTTATGTATAAAAATGCATTGGATTTATGAGCATTGATCTTGTATCCTGCTACTTTACTGAATTCACTTATGAGTTCTAAAAGTTTTCTGGTGGAATTTCCAGGTTTCTCTAAATATATAATCATGTCGTCAGTGAACAGGGATAGTTTGAGTTCTTCTTTTCCAATTCATATCCCTTTAATTTCTTTGGTTTGTCTAATTGCTCTGGCTAGAGTCTCAAGGACGATGTTGAATAGAAGTGGTGAAAGAGGACATCCCTGCCTTGTTCCAGTTTTTAGGGGGAACGCTTTCAGTTTTTCACCATTTAGAATGATATTGGCCATGGGCTTAGTGTAGATGGCCTTTATAATGTTAAGGAATGTTCCCACTACCCCAATTTTTTCTAGTGTTTTGAGTATGAAGGGATGCTGTATTTTATCGAATGCTTTTTCTGCATCTATTGAAATAATCATGTGATTCTTGACTTTAAGTCTGTTGATATGGTGAATGACATTTATTGATTTCCGAATGTTGAACCAAGCTTGCATCCCTGGGGTAAAACCCACTTGATCGTGGTGCACTATCTTTTTAATATATATTTGTATGCGATTTGCTAAAATTTTGTTGAGAATTTTTGGGTCGATGTTCATTAAGGATATTGGTCTGAAATTTTCTTTCCTAGATTTGTCTCTGTCTGGTTTAGGTATCAGGGTAATATTGGCTTCATAGAACGAGTTTGGGAGGGTTCCCTCCTCTTCTATTTCATGGAATACTTTGAGGAGTATGGAATGAGCTCTTCTTTAAAGGTTTTGTAGAACTCGGCTGAGAAGCCATCTGGTCCCGGACTTTTCTTTGTTGGTAGGCTTTTGATGACCTCTTCTATTTCATTGCTTGAAATTGATTTATTTAAGTTGTGTATGTCCTCCTCATTCAGTTTAGGTAATTCATATGTCTCTAGAAACTTGTTGATGTCTTCGAGGTTTTTGTATGTTTGGAATATAGATTTTCAAAATAGCTTCTAATTATGTTTTGTATTTCACTCGTGTCTGTTGTGATATTTCCTTGTTCATTCCGAATTTTACTAATCTGAGTTTTCTCCCTCTTTCTCTTTGTTAGTGTGACTAAGGGTTTATTAATTTTGTTTATTTTTTTCAAAGAACCAACTATTTATTTTGTTAATTTTTCCAATTGTTTCTTTTGTTTCGATTTCATTGATTTCGGCTCTGATTTTAACTATTTCCTTTCTTCTACTACTTTTGGTATTGGTCTGCTCTTCTTTTTCTAGGGCTTTGAGCTGTAGTGTTAAGCCATTTATTTGTTGATTTCTACTTCTTTTGTTGAATGCGCCCCATGAAATAAATCTTCCTCTAAGTACTGCTTTTATACAGTCCCAGAGATTTTGATATGATGTGTCTTTGTTCTTGTTTACTTCTAAGAATTCTTTTATTTCCCTCCTGATGTCTTCTGTTATCCATTCATCATATAATAGTGTATTATTTAATCTCCAGGTATTGGAGAAGTTTCTGTTTTTCATTCTGTCATTTTTTTCTAATTTGAATCCATTATGATCTGATAGAGTACAAGGTAGTATCTCTATCTTCTTATATTTGCTAACAGTAGCTTTGTGGCATAAAATATGGTCTACTTTAGAGAAGGATCCATGTGCTGCTGAGACAAGTTATATTCGTTCTTTCTTGGATGGTATGTTCTATATATGTCAGTTAAGTCTAAATTGTTGATTGTGTTATTGAGATCTATGGTTTCTTTATCCAATTTTTGTTTGGAAGATCTATCCAGTGGTGAGAGAGGTGTGTTAAAATCACCTAGTATTATTGTGTTGTGGTCTATTTGATTTCTGGAATTGAGAAGGATTTGTTTGACGTACGTGGATTAGCCAATGTTCGGGGCATAGATATTTATGATTGTTATGTCTTGCTGATTTATGCTTCCCTTAAGCAGCATGTAATGTCCTTCTTTATCCCTTCTTACTAGTTTTGGCTTGAAGTCCACATTATCTGAAATGAGGATGGATACTCCAGCTTTTTTGCTGTGTCCGTGTGCATGGTATGTTTGTACCCATCCTTTCACCTTTAGTCTATGGGTGTCTCTTTCTATGAGATGAGTCTCTTGCAGGCAGCATATTGTTGGATTTTTCTCTTTAATCCAATCTGCCAGTCTGTGTCTTTTGATTGATGAGTTCAGGCCATTTACTTTCAGGATTATTATTGTGAAATGATTTGTATTCCCAGTCATTTGACTCATATTTGTTTTTTGACATGATTTGGTTTCTCCTTTATTTGGCTATTCCTTTAGGCTAGCGCCTCCTGTTGCTGATTTGCATTGTTGTTTTTCATCTCTTCCTCATGGAATATTTTGCTGAGAATGTTCTGTAATGCTGGCTTTCTTTTTGTAAATTCCTTTAGCTTTTGTTTATCATGGAAGGATCTTATTTCATCATCAAATTTGAAGGTAAGTTTTGCTGGGTATAAGATTCTTGGTTGGCATCCGTTTTCTTTCAGGCTTGGTAAATGTTGTTCCAGGCCCTTCTAGCTTTTAGAGTCTGGATTAAAAAATCTGCTGATATTCTTATTGGTTTCCCTCTGAATGTAATTTGATTCTTTTCTCTCATGCCCTTTAAAATTCTGTCTTAATTTTGTATGTTAGGTGTTTTCATAATAATGTGCCTTGGTGTGGCTCTGTTGTAATTTTGTATATATGGAGTCCTATAAGCCTCTTGTTCTTACCTTTCCATTTCATTCTTCAGATTTGGAAAATTTTCTGATATTATTTCATTGAATAGATTGTTCATTCCTTTGGTTTGTTTCTCTAAGCCTTCCTCAATCCCAATAATTCTTAAATTTGGCCTTTTCATGATATCCCATAATTCTTGTACATTCTTTTCATGATTTCTTACCATCTTCTCTGTTTCGCCAACTTTGTTTTCAAGATTAAATAATTTGTCTTCAATGTCTGAGGTTCTGTCTTCCAGGTGTTCTATCCTATTGGTTATGCTTTCTATGGAGTTTTTAACTTGGTTTATAGTTTCCTTCATTTCAAGGATTTCAGTTTTCTTTTTTTTTCAGTATCTCTAACTCTTTATTGAAATGATCTCTTGCTTCCCATATTTGGTCTTTTAACTGTTGATTGGTGCGATCATTTAATACCTGCATTTGCTTTCATCTCCTCCTCCAATGCCTGCATTTGTTCTTTCATCTCCTCATTTGCTTCCCTGATTGTTTTAATTATGTACATTCTGAACTCCCTTTCTGACACTTCTTCTGCTGTGCCGTCGTTGGGTTTTATTGATGTAGTATCTAGGTTTGTTTGGGACATTTTCTTCCCTTGTTTTCTCATATTGGTCAGATATCAGTGGGACCCTGAGATATTGCAGATTTCCTCTATTTTGGTTTATAGTGTCCCGGTAGATTTACAGTGTATCACCTCCCAGCCTTCAGTAGCCTGAATTCTTGGAGGAGCTTGATAATGCAGTGCTTCCAAAGAAAGCTGCCCCTAGCCCCCTCCTGGTTCCAGGGCTTGGAGCTGGCTCTGTGTGGAAAGGCTTTCACTGGGGGCCTGCACTGCGCAGCTGACTATGTGGGAGGAGCCCAATGCCGGAGTGTAGAAGGCTACCTGGGGAAGACTCTAGCTGCCCTGCCCTGCTCTGATAAGCCACCCCTATCTGTGCCTGCCGCCCAGGCCAAGTTTCGCCCAGTGGGGGAGACTCACCCTGTGACTCTATTTTTGTCCAAGTCTCTCAATGCCTCCCCTTCTTGAGTCCTGGGTTCTGGAGCGACTGGAGATGCAGTCACCTTGTAGGCCGCCATCTTGGATTGCCCCATGGAAAGAGCCTGTGGCTGGAGTGGGCAGAGCCACCTGGAGAAGTCTCTGACTGCCCTGCCCTGATCCCAGAGGCTGTTTGTGGATTGACGCTCTCCGTTGGCTCAGGGACTTGTGGCTGGCTCTATGTAGAAAGGCTCTCACTGGGTGGTCTGCTCCGAGAAGCAAGCCTTAAAAGGCGCCTCCCACTGCAGGGGGCCGTGCTGCTTGTGGAAGTCTCTGGCTGCCCTGTCCTGATCCCTGAAGCCGCTTGTGGCCAGAGCATGCCTCACTGGCTCTGGGACTTGGAGCTGGTTCTGATCAGAAAGGCTCTCAGTAGGGGGCCTGCTCCGAGAACCTGGAGAAGCTGGCTGTGTGGGAGGGGCCCACTGCTGGAGTGCACATGGCTGCCTGTGGAAGACTCTAGCTGCCCTGCCCTGCTCTGATAAGCCACCTCTCTCAGGGCCTACCACCCGGGCCGAGCTTTACCCAGTGGGCAGACTCACCCGTGGCTCTATTTTAGTCCGAGTCTCTCAATGTCTCCCCTTCTTAACTCCTGGGTTCTGGAGCGACTGGAGATGCAGTCACCCTCTAGTCCGCCACCTTGGATCGCCCCCTTGGCTTATTTTCTTTAAGCAGACTCTATAAGAAGTAGAAAATAAAAAAGCATTTATTGTCAAAAGTACTGTGAAACTGCAGATTTAAGCAGGTGAGATAACCAGGAACAACAAAAACTGAGTTCTACCAGCTTTTGAAATTAAGGTGTCTGGGATTTTCTGGTGCTAACCATTTACAAAGCAATTTCTCAGGTATCACTCTTTAATTTGATCTTCTGCACTCACATTTTCTAAGGAGGAGAGAGAAAAATGAAATAAATTCAAGAGCTGGAAAGTACTGGTGAGATTTTCTTTCTTTTTTTTTAATGAACATAGAATATTTGTTGGAAAGGGAAATTCATTTAAATTCTTAGATTTTGTACATTTGTAATAAAATTGCAATACAACACACTGCTTTCTAAAATAAATGGAGAATAAAGTTTTTAAGATGATGATAAGATAAAGGGTTTTGTATACATAACTGTGTCATAAATGCCACGATAGGAAAATGCCAATCATTTCAAAGGATATTGTGGTGTCAGGTTCAAATGCTCAGCAAAGGTAGGAAGGCATCTTTGGGTTGGGGTTTGGTTTAAGGAGAGATAAGGTTTCCTATAGAAACTTGTGTTTTGGATAGTAAAGGAATAGTTCCTCAACTTGTGTGCATGTGCCTGGTTTGTTCTAGAGAACCGAGCAATGTAAGTGATATTTGCCAAGACTGCTATGCTGTGATCTGCATTTATTGAGGGAAACTCACTGGAGAACAGGTTGCTTTTAAGATCAGTGAAAAAACTAGAGGTGTATGAACATATAAAAGTAGGGAATGTGCTTGATCCCAAATCTGAATTACATTCTTGCTATTACAAATGCGGTCATTACTGTCATCATTTTGTAATGCCCAATAGAAGGCATGACTTCCAAAGGTAATGACTACCAAATTCAATACACAGTCTTGGTGGAACAATGACCTGCAATTTCCCCAAAGGTGGAAGTGTCAAGCACAACAGAGGAATGGGTGGGCCCGGTGCAACACAGAGATCAGTATTAGTAAGCACTAAACTCAGTGGATTCTCAACAGCACAGTCTGCAACTAGAGGAAACATTTACATCCTTGGCTTGATTTGAGGAAGAGTCCTTTACAATTATTCCACACACATTTCCACTAAAACCTACCAGTAATCTCTACTAGTGTGCCTGGAATTCCACCACTGAATGTTCATCTCTTTAACTTAAACTTCCTCCTCATCTTAAATTAATTTTAATTAGCATTCAATGGTAATATCTTCCTGAAATACTGTATTCTTCCACACTGGGAGATCTAATGCAACTACCATAAAACTGGAAATACCAGAAGGACATGCAAAACTGTGGACATTAAAGGACTGAATGCTGCCTTTTTCCCCTCCCTTTTACATAGATCCAGTTAAGAGAAAAATGGTGTTTTGATTAATCCATGCTTACAGAAGTGACTTAATTTCATAGTAGAAATATGATAATATGATAAGTAATAGAGCAAAACTCTTCACAAATGAGATGTTGGAAGCTCTGGGAAGTTAAACAATGTACCCATGTTACAACAGCATCACTTCAGTCTAATTTTCATAATTTTGGTTCTCTTTCTATGACCTCACACCACATCTGTATCTTGGAATCAAATAAGGAACTATGCAGTCATTTAGTCAAGATCCAGGCTCAGAAGGAGAACCTGTGGAAGTCTGTAGTCCCATGTCCTTGAGGACCCATGAGTAGATATTGTGAACAGGCATGGAAATACTCAGCAAGGAAAGTGGGGACATGCATTTTTACTTATGCATCAAAAATGAAGAAAAATGTATTTTTAAGCATTTTGAAAGATAGACTTTGTTCTGGCATCATTGCATTCAATTAACACTGGCCTCTCTAATGAGGAGAGGAACAGTGGCAGGCTCAAACTGAGAGGGAACAGAACATGCTTTACTCTGCAACTTAACTAATTATTGAAGTCAGTTAGATCATCTGCAGAGAAGGAGGAACATTCTAGTTTACTTGATGAAATTTATGCGAACATTTGCTTAAAATTCAAGAGGTCTGGTTATGGACTCAAGACCTATACACTTTCTTTTAAATTTTTTTATTGATTTTTTTAGTTGTTCTAATTAGTTACACATGAGAGTAGAATGCATTTATGCATTTTGATAAATTAAATATAAATGATATATAACTCCTCATTTTTCTAATTGTACATGTTGTAAGATCAAAAAACATTTTCTCATATACAAATATTACTATTTCCCCAAACAGGTGTTCTTTCAAAATTAGAATGCCTTATGCAAAATAAAAACTATTTTGATCAAACTACATTTTTATGTAAATATAAGTATGCCAAAATGAATCTCATAATTCTGTATAAATAATATGTATCAATCATAAGTAAAAAAATAAAAAATTCATTTGGAGAGAAACCTTAATACATAGCAAAAGAGAAAGACACCTGATTACTAGTGAGACTGAGGGGATTTATGTTATCTCTCTGGACACTGTTTCTTTATCTGAAGTGAAAAAAATGAATATTATATAGAAGTTTTATAATTGGAAAAGATGCAATTTAATTTTAAGCATGTTTGCCAATCAAGACTAACTATCAATTTTTCTATTATCAACTACTAAAATTATTCATTTGTTTTGAGTTAGAAATAAATGATGATAGTCCTTTTCTTGTGTCCTTCAGGTAATTTGTCTCTTGGGAAGATGGGCGTATGGACTCATCCCATGGAAAAAATAAACAATGTATCTGAGTTCATATTCTGGGGCCTTTCTCAGAACCCAGAAGTGGAGGAAGTCTGTTTTGTGGTGTTCTCCTTCTTCTACACAGTGATTCTTCTGGGAAACCTTCTCATCATGCTGATAGTTTGCATGGGCAACCTGTTCAAGTCTCCCATGTATTTCTTTCTCAACTTCTTGTCTTTTGTAGACATTTCTTACTCTTCGGTGACAACAACCAAGATGATTGCTGACCTGTTAGCAAAGAACAAAACTATCTCTTATGCAGGGTGCATGCTGCAACTCTTTGGGGTCCATTTATTTGGTTGCACTGAGATCTTCATCCTTCCTGTAATGGCCTATGATCGTTATGTGGCCATCTGAAAATCCCTGCACTATATGACCATCATGGACTGGGAGAGTTGCAATAAAATGTTGCTGGGGACCTGGGTAGGTGGGTTCATACACTCTGTTATCCAAGTGGCTCTGGTAGTCCAATTAACCTTTGGACCCAATGAGATTTATCACTACTTCTGTGATGTCCACCCTGTGCTGAAGCTTGCCTGCACAGACACCTATGTTGTTGGTGTTGTTGTGACAGCCAACAGTGGTACCATTACTCTGGGAAGCTTTGTGATCTTGCTCATCTCCTACAGTGTCATTCTGGTGTCTCTGAGAAAGCAGTCGGCGGAAGGAAGATGCAAAGCTCTGTCCACCTGTGGCTCCCACATTGCGGTGGTCATCATATTTTTCGGTCTCTGTACTTTTATGTACATGAGGCCTGATACTACCTTCTCAGAGGATAAGATGGTGGCTGTATTTTACACCATTATCACTTCAATGTCGAATCCTCTAATTTACACACTGAGAAATGCAGAAGTAAAAATTGCTATAAAGAAACTCTGGGGCAAAAAGGTTTTTTGGACCAGTGGCAAAGAGTGGGGAGTAATAATTTAAGCGTAATGATCTTTTGAATGACCTTAAATTTTCTCCACTGTGGTTAACTCCTCTGTGCAGTAAAGACAATCACAACAAATTCACAGAATTTGAGGGAAGAACTGGTGCATATTAAACTCTCATATGTATATATTGCATGGATTGTAGAATACGGAAAAAAGCAACATATCAAAGCTAATGTTCTCCTATACAAAGTATTCGAAAGACAGGGAAAACATAACCTAATACACCTGGACTGAGAGGGGAGGTGTTTGCAGAATGTCAAAGAACTAAGATCCAAGCTGAAAAGACAAATGATTCATATTCATCACTTGGTATTGGCAAGAATCTTTTTCATACTCTGTTGCTCATTGTATCCAAACCATAAGAAGATTGCACTGATTAACCTAAAATAAATAGTCCCCTTTTCAGTTGCAACATTTCAGTAATATTCTCATCATGGACAATTATTTCTTTTTTGTTTGAATTGATATTTGTTCCAGTGACACAAGTCTTCTGCCCTTACCATGAGCCACGGCCTGAAATTTATTTTTCTTTAATAACTGTACACAGCACCAATTACCTCTATCACTGTTTCATTGTCTTTTCCTGAAATCTATTATCCATGCTACTAACTATTCTTGAGTTTCAGGCATTGATTGGGTGTGGAGTATGAACATTATTCATGGAAAGAACAATAGGACTTAAAATAACATATAGTATTGATGTAGCTATAGAACTAAAGGTAAAAAAGATTTAAAAAATTCCACAAGATGTCTGAATTTAAAAACATATTTAGGCATTGTACTTGAATAATACAATTTCATGTTGATTTTTCCACTTTAGACTTCATTTACTGGGTCTCTATATGCCTCCATTTCTTTTTCTTTTTTTCTTTTTCTTTTTTTTTTAATTTGGAAGAACTAGGTCAATGCTTTGCAAACTCATCATGATATACCTTGAGTGTTGGGGGCTATGCCATGTGAACTACACCAAGATGGTGCCTGGCAGCCAGCCAGAAGTTGTTTTGGTCACATCAGCAGTGAGGAGATTAATTAACATAAGCACACTCAGGTGATTTGTCATTGACCGTATTCAATTAAGTCCACACATACAATTTATGCACATGTGTTCTCGATTGCTCCTGATCATGCCTGCTCATTTTGACAATTACCATGATAGGGAAGCTGGCTCCTTGCCTGATCTTCACATAATTGGCATCAGCCCTACCCTTCACCTCCTGGAGTGGATATAAGCCGGCTATCCTCGAGAGCTGGGGTTCCAGGTTCAAGGTTCCAGTTCCCAGGTTTCCTGAATCTACAATAAACCATTCTGAATTCAAGAGCCTCGCTATTCATTTGTCTCCCATGCCAAATTGACTCTGCTGGATGTCGTCAAATGGTGGCCCATACGGGGAACTATGCATTCATAC
Organism: Sciurus carolinensis; assembly: GCF_902686445.1. Lineage (NCBI taxonomy): Eukaryota > Metazoa > Chordata > Mammalia > Rodentia > Sciuridae > Sciurus > Sciurus carolinensis. The sequence goes on along the minus strand of NC_062223.1, from coordinate 26,825,828 downwards.
GGGGACCCGTAACATTTTATACAGCTATGAGCACCACAAGGATAAGGTAAGTAAAAGACAGTTTCACTAGCATAATTAACAAGAAGGTTTTCCTATTTGAGGAGATGGCAGCCTTAAGGTTTAACGAAAGGCTCCCCTAGTGAGGGAACGTAACAGAAGGTTGTCCCAAGAGACAGCAAAGGATGTCCTATAGTAAATGAATGTGTTTAAAGTGTTAGTTCTTTTGCTTTTATTTGCTTGGTTACTGTTTGTTATTTTAATAGCAGTTAGAGTAGCTATTCAGATTTTTAATCATGGTATCAGAAGTTTCTCAGCTCCGCCTGGAGGGTCTGCTTAAGGCATTATTAAAAGAAAATGGAACTCTGTTAAAGACTAAAACTGCACAGGGGAGGCCTCCAGACAGTGGGCTGATGTAGAATCTTGATCAGTGTTCCCAATATTCCCGGTGTTTGAAGATCAAAACAATCAGAGATATCATCAAATATTAGATATAAAATTAGTAAAACAATTAAAAGAGGCAGTTATATCCTATGGAGTACAAGTTGCATTTACCATTTCTTTATTAGAGAATCTTGCAAGTAAAATCTTACTCTGACTGATTGGGGTAATTTAGCAAAAGCATGTTTATCTGGGGGACAATATCTTCTGTGAAAGGTGGCTAACCAGGAGTTATGTTCTGGTATTGCCTGACATAATGCAGTTGTGGGCAATCCTCAATGGGATCTAGACATGCTGACAGGCCAAGGACCATATGAAGGGTAAGGTAATCAGATTAATTTCCACCCCGGTGTATATCAACAAATTAGTGCTGCTGCCACCAGAGCTTGAAAAATGCTGTCAGGTTCTGGTGATCTTCAAAGACAGTTATCTAAGGTTATTCAAGGCAACAATGAACCCTATGCTGATTTTGTAGACAGATTGATTCAAACAGCAGGATGCATATTTGGAGATGTAGACCAGGCTTTGCCTTTAATCAAACAGCTTGCATATGAGCAAGCAAATAAGTGGTGTAAAGAAGCAATAAGACCCTGGAAAAACAAAGACCTTGGAGCCTACTTAAAGGCTTGTAGGGATATTAATGAGGCTTTTATTCAAGGTCAGGTGATGACTGCAGTGCTTGCACAGGGTCTTAGAGGCAATGCCAACTCCCACCCAGGCCAACAGTGTTATCAGTGTAAACAATATGAATACATAAAAAAGGACTGCCCCCAGAGTCCTGTGCCAAAATTATGTCCCCGATGTAAAAATGGGAAACACTGGGCAAGTGACTGTAAATCAACTAGAGACAAAGATGGTAACCCTTTACCTCCAAAAATGGGAATCATGGCCCCCAGTCTCGGGGCCCACAAATATATGGGGTTATCCAGTCCATACCTTGGACCCATTACCCCTTGACTCCCCACTAGACAAACAAGAGGAAGCACAGGATTGGACCTCTGTGCCTCTGCCAGAGCAGTATTAACTCCAGAGATGGGAGTACAACCAATACTTTGGTTGTTGGCCCATTACCTACTAGTTCTGGGGAGGAGTTCTTCTGCTTTAAAAGGATTAAATATTGTCCCTGGATTTATAGACCCTGATTTTACAGGAGAAATAAAAATCCTTGCTTCTTCACCAAGAGGTGTAGCAATAATAGCTCAGGGTGATCGCATAGCACAATTGTTGGTCTTACCCAGCTGCCATGATGAATATCCATCAAAGGATATTATTAGGGGAAATAAAGGATTAGGTTCTACTGGCCAAAATATGGTCATGTTAACATTGGATTTAAAAGGTAGAACTATGACAAAGGTAGTGATAGAAGGCAAATGTTTTGAGGGCTTATTAGATACTGGGGTTGACAAAAGTATTATCAAAATTACAGAATGGCCCAAAGCCTGGCCACTTCAACAGGCAGATCAGACTTTAAGGGGATTGGATATAGCTTCCAATCCTAACAAAAGTGTAGCCATATTAAAATGGAAGGATGAAGAAGGTAAAAGTGGTACCGTCCAACCTTACATCCTTGAACATCTCCCAGTAAACTTGTGGGGAAGAGATATCATGGAACAGATGGATTTACATCTCACATCTGAGATCCCATACATTAATCCAAAAGCTAATCAAGTGATGTTAGCCCAAGGACACATATGGGGAAAAGGTCTTGGGAAAAATAGTCAAGGACCTATTTCACCCATTTTAGTTACTCCAAAACAAGATAAAAAGGGATTGGATTTTCATTAGGGGCCACTGAAGCAATAAAAATAACATGGAAATCTGATAAACCTGTCTGGGTCCCTCAGTGGCCACTCTCAAAAGACAAATTAGAAGCGGCCCAATAATTGGTTAATGAACAACTAGAGGCCGGACACATCAAACCATCCACCTCTCCTTTCAACACACCAATATTCATAATAAAAAAGAAATCAGGAAAATGGAGGCTATTGTATGACCTAAGAGCAGTAAATTCTATAATGGAGCCCATGGGACCTATTCAATTAGGATTACCTACTTTATCAACCATCCCAGTTAATTGGTCCTCCATTGTAATTGGCATAAAAGATTGCTTCTTTCCCATTCCATTACATCCCTCAGACACCAAAAGGTTCACATTTACCGTGCCCTCACTTAATAACAGTTCTCCTAATAAAAGATATGAATGGATAGTTCTCCCACAAGGCATGGCCAATAGCCCCACTATGTGTCAAATATATGTAAACAAAACTATAGAACCCATACACCTAGCAAACCCTCAACTTTTAATCTATCATTATATGGATGATGTTTTGTTAGCTCATAAAGAAAAAACTGTCTTGGAAAATTGTTATAGTTCCTTAATAAAGTCACTAAAAAGGTGGGGCTTACGTATTGCCATTGATAAGGTACAAATGACAGACACAAAAAACTTCCTGGGATCTGTCATAAATGCAACTATGGTTAAACCCACAAAAATTAGTATTTGAGTAGAACAACTGAAGACTTTGAATGACTTTCAAAAGCTATTAGGTGACATTAACTGGATTAGACCTTATCTTCACTTACCCACCTCAAGTTTGGGCCCCCTGTTTGACACTCTTAAAGGTGATTCTGATCCCCTCTCTAAGCGGGTGATTACCCCTAAGACTCGAACAGCTCCCAAACTTGTTGAAACAGCTATGGAAAAGGCTCATCTTGATTGTATTGACCTAGCTAAGCCTTTATCATTCATTGTCTTGGTCACAAATAAGTTACCCACAGGAGTGTTTTGGCAAAAGTGTCCTATTCTATGGGTTCACATGAATTATGCCCCTAGCAAGGACTTATATTTGTTTACTGAAGTTGTGGCAGAATTAATCCTTAGGGTGTTAAAAGTATCCCTTTCCACCTTTGGGTCACATCCCTCAACAATAACTACTCCTTATACTACTGACCAGATACAATATCTTATTAATAATTCAAATTCATGGGCTTTGTTCTTTACTAGTACTTCTGCTGTGTTTGACAATCATTTGCCATCTGATCCTTTTCTCCAATTTTGGAGTCAACATCCTATATAATTTTCCCCAAAGTCACCTGAAAAGTACCTATTATAGGAGCTACCCTTATATTTACTGATGGATCAAAAAATGGTACGGGTGCTATTACTATAAATAATATTACAGAAACATTGCTATTTAATACTCTATCTGTACAACAAACAGAACTATTAGTAGTAATAGAAGTATTCAAAACCCACCATGAGTCTTTTAACTTGTTCTCTGATAGCAAATATGTTGTTAATTCTATTCAAAATTTAGAATTAACTGGTCTGATCTCCCTTACCTCCACTATTACCAAATATTTACAATCCTTACAAAAACTTATTTAGGACAGAAAAAAATCCTTTTTTCATTGGGCATGTTCGGGCTCATACTGGCCTTCCAGGTCCTCTAAGTTTACACAATGATTTAACAGACCTGGCCACCAGAGACCCACATATCTTTGATGCACTTGAAAATGCAAAAATGTTTCATTCCAAATTTCACGTAAATGCTTCTACTCTACGTACACGCTATAAAATTACTAAGGCAACAGCTCAGGACATAGTCAAGTCTTGTGCTAAATGTGTTACATTTATTCCTAACCCCTCATTAGGAGTAAATCCAAAAGGGCTTCAGCCCAATCATATTTGGCAAAAGGATGTAACTCATCATTCAGAATCTGGAAAACTACAATTCATCCATGTGTCAATAGATAACTTTTCTGGATTTATTATGGCCTCTGCTCACTCTGGAGAAAAAACCGAAGATGTGATAACACACTGTTTACATTCTTTCTCTATCCTCGGAGTCCCCAAACAAATTAAAACATATAATGGTCCTGTATATAAGTCCCAGACCTTTAAACAATTTTGTTCCACCTTTCCTATTCAACATATCACAGGAATTCCCAATAATCCTACTGGACAGAACATTGTTGAGCGTGCCCATTTAGCACTTAAAAACATGCTTTATAAACAAAAAGGGGTAATAGGGGCATCATACAGATCCCCAAAAGACAAATTATCTGTTGTCTTGTTCATTTTAAATTTTTTAAATCTCGATTCTGAGGGCTGGTCAGCTGCTGACCGTCATTCAGAGCCTAATAAAAAACATCTACCTCAATTGCTCTGGAAGGACATTCTATCAGGACAATGGAAAGGCCCAGATCCGGTATTAATCTGGACCCAAGGGTCTGTTTGTGTTTTCCCGCAAGATGCACAATCGGCAATTTGGGTGCCTGAAAGATTAGTCAAGGCTTCCTCAATAGAAAACCAAGAACAACAAGAAGATGTGGAAGTTCCTCCAACTGCTGTCATTGATGATCCCTCACCATGTTAATGGAGGATCCCTGCGTTACCTATGGGGGATAATAAAGGTGTGGCCTTGCCTTTTGCCCCTTACTAACTCTTTCCATTTATATCCTCCTATTCTTACCACTGATTCCACAGTAGGATTACCTACTGTTACATGCCCAAAGCTATTAATAATAAGACTGATTTTCATATCCATTGGTATGGCCATTGCCAGGACTTCAAAAAGCCTATTACTTGGCCTCCGTTATGGGGGGTTTGTCAGCACCTAGGACGTGATAAAAGGGTCTCCAGTAATCTGGCTTTTGGACCTTGGTATTTACCTAATCAGATATATATCATATCTTAAAGTATAAACAATTTTATAGAAAATTTGGAATATAAAGGCAATTTCCACCCCTTATCCATCTGGTCCTTATGCAGACCTAAGGCATGTGCGGATATAAGGCCCCTGGCTTTTTTAAAAGGAGGGTCTATAAATAAAGGAAAGTACACTGATCAAAAGGTTGATGGAGTTAATACTGAAATATGTAGAGAGAGTGAAACAATTGTTTTTTCATGTATTCCTGTGTGCCTAGCTCTCCCTTTCCTTTTTGTGACTTCTAATGAGAACTTTTCTAGACAGTTATTTTCATAGATTGCACAACAATGGATGGATGGATTCGACGAGCTGGTAATAAGGCTTCGACAGCAGATCCTCACCATGAACACCACTAAGGTGAAAGTCAAACCAGGAGGACTTATCACGGAAGCATTAGATAAACTAACACAATTTCGCATCAAATTTGGGGGACTCTTAAGTCCCACACTAATAAGCTTGGGTATGCTTGTGTTAATTCTATTCTACATCTACAAACACCTCAAAGCCAGTCAATGGACTTAAAATGTGATCATGAAACAAGCCATGACCGCCCTTGGAGCAGGATAATCTCCCAGTATATAGATTAGTATGCTGGATCGGTAGTCAAAGATGGGTAACCATGGGAAAACACTGTACCAACCTAGCTGGCTCGGGACCGTGCCTGTCTTAGGCGGAGTGGTTAACCATCGTCCTTACCCGTCATCGGATAACTGCAGAGCATGCTACAGCTCCTGTCTTAGGTCGGTACGAGGTTACCTCCTTCCGTACCCGTCATTGACTACCGGTCCAGCATGCTCAGCCAGACTTGAGGAGAGCTGCCAGCCTCTAAGGCCATCATGGCTTGATGGAAAATGATGCGATCTCTGGCATGAACTTGGCGTATACGCATGATAAAGCGTGTGAGGAAGATAATTGCAATAATCATTAACATACACAATGCTCCCATTCCTGCCCATTGCTTTACAAAACTGAAAGAAGAGGATAACCAACTTTGCACTTCAGATATAGGGGCTATATTAACTCTAGTAGAATTAAGGCTAACAATTTGTGATCTAACAATGGCAGTAAGATTATCAAATTTATAAGACCAATTGGCACGTAGCTGAGTAGATATGATTTTAGACAAATTTGCTGCATAACTAAGATTATGATAAGCTACAGGTGTAACGCACAGTCCCAGCAGATGATAAATACACCCCACGTTTAACAGTTCCTGTAAAAGGTCCATCTGTTCTTGAAGTAAGTCCACACGCTGGTTCACCAAAAGTAGTCCTGCTTTTAGGTGTTGATCCACTGTTTGTTGAGTAGACAGAGCAGTAGCTGTCTGCTGGACCACATCATTAAGCTTAGTTGCTGACTATACTGATGTCGTCAAGGCTACAGCTGCTGCAGCGGCTGCTGTTGCTGATGCAACTACGGTGATAATGACTGCTACGGTGATTCCAAAATCCCTCTTATTTCTGGAAAGCAATACTGGCAATTCATCATCTGTAACAGAAACTGGCATAGGCAGAAAAGTAGGGATTCGCATGATGACCGCTCGGGAGAAATTGGCAGCATTCCAACATTGAGAAAGGTAGCATCTAGATTGAGAGCAATTAAGGTTTGTGCTATTAGTATTAGTTAGTAAAAACATAAAAGGAGGGAACACACAGACTGGGGTGGACAAGAATGAAAGATTTTGAGTACAATTAGTAGTAGTCTTGGCTCCACTCCTGTTAACTCTAGTCCACTTCATAGAATTCCATTCACATTGTCTGAAAGATCCTCCTTTAAGAGCAAAAAAAGGTTGTAAGTTAGTATATCCTGAAGTCAAGGTAAATAGCAACCAGTTATCAAAAGGATTAGTGCGCCTTTCACCAAATTTGCCGTCATAATCATCAAAGTCATCAGTGGTACGCTGAGAAGTAAAATTTGGTGTGAAGAAAAATCCATGTTGAACTGGGGCTGCTTGCTCAGCATTTTGACAACCTGTCCAGGTAGGAAGTGTGGAAAATTTTGGATTACATGGAGGAAAAAGTCTGGGAGTTTTAAATCCATTAGTGGGAAGTGGTAATTTGTGAGGTATAAGTCCTGTAATCAAGGTGGCTGCCCCTTCCCAATATTCCTTTGATATGGTTATGTGTGTACCATTAACAAATTGAAGACCAAGCGTACTATAGCCTTGGGGTAGAGCATCAGGAGAATCCCTGGATGTAAAGAAACCCTGCACCTGCTTTTGGAGAACAATACAAGGGTTAAAGTCATTACTACTAATAGCATTATCCTCAGGTATATCAAAGCACAAGGTTCCAGGGAGGGAGAAAGTGGAAAAATTATATAGATGAGTATCTGGATCAAAAGACGTAGTGGGTAATCCTGTAGCCGCCTTGGTGGTGAACAACGGAGGAAGTAAAGAGGAAGTATTAGTTAACGGTAAAGGATATGGCCAGGCGTTAACTATCACCCATAATTCTCGTGTCTTCACCAGTGTCAACATCATCATTAGCAGGGCGCTTATCAGCACGATGTTCTTCATCGTTACTTTGATGCACCAGTCTGGTCAACCTTTCAGGTATCCAAATTGGTGTTTGCTGATCCTGTGGGAAAACACAAACAGACCCTCGGACCCACCGAAGAACTGGATCTGGACCTTTCCATGTACCTGTGAGAATATCTTTCCATTTTACCCACATTTGAGTACTTGTGGGATTAGCATGTCTCTCTGCAGCCGTGCTTCCATTTTTGTCCACATTTAAAAAATTTAAAATAAAGAGTACTAAATTTAGTTTGTCTTTAGGTGCTCTAAAGTCAGCACCTATTCCCCCTTTTTGTCTTATTAAACAATTTTTTAATGTTAAATGAGTGCGTTCCACTATTCCTTGTCCTTGAGGATTATAAAGAATTCCTGTGATGAGCTGTATACCAAAATTTTTGGTGAATAGAAGAAAACTTTTGGATGTGTAAGCTGGCCCATTATCAGTTTTGATGATTTTTGGAACGCCCCAGGCTGCAAATGTTTGTAAACAATGTTGTATAACATCTTTAACCTTTTCACCAGTGTGAGCTGAGGCCATGATTACCCCTGAAGCGGTGTCTACTGAAACATGAATATACTTGAGATTTCCAAATTCTGAAAAATGAGTAACATCCATTTGCCAAATATGATTAGGTAACAGTCCTCTGGGATTTACTCCAACAGACTGTACTGGCAATAGGGTGGCACAATGTTGACATGTTTTAACAATTTGTCTAGCAACATCTTTAGAAATATTAAACTTTCTTCTAAAAGTAGTAGAATTAACATGAAATTGTGAATGAAACATCTTAGCTTGTTCTAATAGTGTAAAAGCAAAGATGGTTTTTGTGGCTTTATCAGCCTTAGCATTTGCTTTGGCAAGTGGTCCTGGTAGGCCAGAATGAGCTCTAATATGTCCTACATAAAAGGGGTATTTGCGGTCTAAAATTAGGGCACGCAAGGTTCGAAAGTAAGGAGCAACTGTGGATCCATCGGGAATATAAGGCACAGTTTCTAAACAAGGTATTGATTGTACTATATAGTAACTGTCAGATAACAGATTAAAAGGTTGATCCATCATGATATTAAAAGCTAAGACTACTGCAGCAAGCTCCACTACTTGGGCAGACGAGGAAGGGAGAATGATGGTTTCAGTTTTATCTCCAACTATTACTGCTCCCACCCCATTTTTAGATCCATCAGTAAATATTGTTTGGCAATGACGCAAAGGCTGCGTCTTTGTAATTTTTGGAAATATAATTGGAGTATTTTTACAAAACTGTATCCATGGATGTTTAGGATAATGGTTATCAAATGTTGCTGTAGTTGAGCAATATAAAACAGCCCAATCATCATCATGCTGAATCAACCACTGCATTTGTAGTTTAGTATAGGGAATAATAATGACCTTAGGGTGACTTCCAAATATGGTAATACAGGCCTCTAACCCTTTATATATCAACTGAGCTATTGCCTTAGGAAATGTTTGTAACTGTTTTGTGGGCGATGCTGGGAGATTGATACTCTGTAAAGGTCCTCCTTGCCATAGAATTCCATATGGGCTATGTTGTTCTGGGATAATAATCAACATTAGAGGTTGGGATGGATCACATCTTTCTGTATGATCTGATTGCAATCTCTGTTCTACCAACATGAGAACCTTTTGTGCTTCCGAAGTAAGGACTCTTGGAGAACGGAGATTAGGGTCTCCTTGAAGTATATTAAATAGAGGTTTCAGCTCTCCTGTGGTAATCTTTAAATATGGCCTAATCCAATTTATATCTCCAAGGAGTTTTTGAAAATCATTTAGATTTTTAAGCTTATCGGTTCTAATGGTTAATTTTAAAGGCTTTACCATAGTAGCTGTAAGCTTAGTGCCTAGATATTCTTGAGTTTCTCCCATTTGTAGCTTTTCTGGAGAGATGTTTAAGCCATATTGTTGTAGAGTGGAAATTAAAAATTGTAAAGCCTTTTCCAAGAATTGTCTGTTTTTGTGGCAGATAAGGATATCATCCATATAATGATAAATCAACAAATCTGGAAAATTGTCTCTTGTAGGTTTTAAGGCTTTATCTACATATATTTGGCATAACGTGGGACTATTAGTCATGCCTTGAGGCAGTACGGTCCACTCAAATCTTTGGTCAGGCTGTGCATGATTGAGAGAAGGTAAGGTAAAAGCAAACCGCCAACAATCCCTTCTATGTAATGGGATGGAGAAAAAACAATCTTTTAAATCTAAAATGACAGTGGGCCAATTTTTAGGTAAAGCTGTAACTAAAGGCAATCCTCGTTGTATAGGACCCATAGGGAACATCTGTGCATTAATGGCCCTTAAATCATGTAATAGTCTCCACTTTCCAGACTTTTTCTTAATGACAAAGATAGGAGTATTCCAGGGAGAAGTAGAAGGTTGTAAATGTCCTGCCTGTACTTGTTCTTGTACTAGTTTATGAGCCGCTTCTAACTTTACTGTAGTAAGGGGCCACTGTTGAATCCATTGTGGCTCATCATTTTTCCAAACTATTGGAATTGGTGTAATAACAATGGCCCCTACATAAAACCCAGCCCTCTGAAATCATTTTTTGGAGGAGGTAAGGGCAAGGGTTGTAGTGATCCCTGTTGTTCTCGACCTAATCCTTGACTTTCTGTATATTGCATCTTTTTCATCATATGTGTCACAGGTTTAGAATTAATATTTGTTGTTAATTTAGCATTCATTTGAGTTAAGACATCTCTCCCCCATAAGGAAATAGGTATTTTACAGATATATGGTTGAAAAATCCCTGAATGGCCCTCATTATCCCTCCAGGACAGCGAAGCAGCACTCTGGTTAGGTGATTGAGCCACACCCAAACCTTGTAAATTTTGATTAGCTGTAACTACAGGCCAACCTTTGGGCCAAACTGCCTCACTTATTATACTTTTATCAGCTCCTGTGTCTAGTAATCCTATAAAAGGTTTATGTCCCACTATTAACTGCATTATGGGCCTATCTTGGAGGTCCATAGTAAAATTAGCCCAGGGTCCTCCTGTAGACCCAAATCCGTTAGTTCCCCTTATTGTCTTCTTACTAGGCCACAAGGAATACTGACTAGGTAAAATTAACATTTGTGCTATCCTATCTCCTGGAGAAATGACTGTGATTCCTTTGGGTGAAGAAACCATAGCCTTAACTTGTCCTTGAAAATCAGGATCAATTACTCCTGGGTGGACTATAAGACCTCTTAAGGTAGAAGAACTTCTGCCTAGAAGCAATCCTACTGAATTTGCCGGAATATTTCCCTCCCAATCTGTGTCTACCATTTGTACACCCATATCAGGGGTTAATACGAGTCTGGAGGTGGCACAGATGTCCAATCCTGCACTTCCTGAGGTGGCTCTTCTTTCCTGAGCTTCATTCCCTTTTCGGTTGGAGGATACCACTGTCGTGGCACTTGTTGAATCACCCCGTATATTTGTTGTGGGCCCCGGGGCGGGCCCCTCACCCCGTTTTTTTGTAGCTTGGGGTTAGTTGGTAAAGGATTCCCTTCTTTGTCCCTAACGGAATGACATTCACTAAGCCAATGATTTCCTTTTTTACACCAAGGACATAACCCGGGCCCCTTTCCTTGGCCATTATTCCTGGAAGGGCAACATGCTCTCAAGTGTCCCATTTGTCCACATATGAAGCAGGAACCAGGAGGTCCCCCTTTTTTACCCCCTCCTCTTTGTGCTAATGCTGTGGCAAGAACAGAGGTTTGTCTGTCGAGTGCCGCAATAAATGCAGCACTATTTCCAGAGGCCTCATTAATGTCTTTGCAGACTCTTAAATAAGTAGACAAGTCTTTATTTCTCCATGGCCCGATGGCATCTTTGCACCATTTATTGGCTTGTTCATAGGCTAACTGTTTTATCAATGGCATTGCTTGATCAGCATCTCCAAAAATTCTAGAAGCTGTTTGAATTAATCTATCAACAAAGTCTGCATAGGGCTCATTACTTCCCTGGGTAACTTTTGACAACTGTCCTTGTAAATCTCCTGACCCTTGTAGGGTTTTCCATGCTTTAATAGCAGCCACAGCAATTTGAGCATACACTGCAGGATGATAATTAATCTGTGCCTGGACTCCCTCATAAGGCCCTGTTCCCATCAACATGTCTCTGTCTACCTGCGGATTCCCTGAAGTTGCATTGCGCCTTGCAGTGTCCATTGAAATTTCCTGCCAAGCTGTTTTCCACATAAGATACTGTCCCCCTGACAAGGTTGCTCTAGCTAGATTAGTCCAATCCAAAGGTAGCATATTTAAGGACATCATGGTCTCTACCAGTGAGACTGTAAAAGCCGATTGAGGCCCATAAGTGCTCACTGCTTCTTTCAGCTGTTTAACAATTTTAAAATCTAATAGCTGATGAAAACTTTGATTTTGGGCATCCTCAAATACTGGATATGTAGCATTTTGTAAGGAGGCCCACCCTCGGTGTCTGCTGTGGTGTTCCTTTTTCTTAAACTCCATAGGTGGTGCACTAGGGGCAACAGGTGTACTAAGCAGTCTAGGCGCTAGGGGGCGCTCAGGTTGCACGCTTAACTTTCCCATAGCTTCTTCAAGTTCTTCCCCAGTGAGTTCCTCTTCGGAACTCTCTCTTTCCGTATAATTTTCTCTTTCTGAATTCTGAGAACATGATCGTTCCTCTTTAATTTCTTCTAAAATCTGACTTCCTTCTTCTAAAGGCCCCTTTAAATCCCTAAAAGGGTTTTTTGATTTACTTTGCTGCATCAAACAAGATTTAATAAGCGACCATATGGCCAATGTTCCCATTGGCAATGGCTCTCGTCTCTCCGCATCGCGCAAATCCTCTCCTAGCTGCTCCCACGAGGAAGATTTAGTAACCCTTCGTCTAAAAACCACGGAGAGACTTTCTCTACAGTATCAAGAAACTTCAGAGCCGTCTTTGCCTTCAATGGTGTTCCGTGATTTTTTAATAGTTCTCTAAGAGGCTACTGCATTCTAATCTTAGACAGTTCTGTTCCCATGATTAAATCTTACAGCACTACGAGCTATTTTAAACACACAAACAAAAAGACAAGCGCGTGCACGCGCACACACACGCTCACGCACGCACACACATACACAGTTTGGTACCACTGTATAAGTCTGTATTTGGCCACTTCACTCGTCCCTCCCACGGGGATCCTTTTGTTATGAATTGTCGCGGCTCCGCGATCGTCGAGACGTCTCACCTTTTGTACCCTCGGACTAATTTTGTCTTGATTTGAGAACTTATGTGAACTTACCCTTATGTCTTTACTCGTTCCCGGTCTTGTTTCGGCACCATTTATCGCGCTCCCCGCCCGCAGAGAGACACGACACCGGATCGGAGCAAGTTCTTTATTTTCTGCTATCTGCTACTTCTGGCTGGCCGCGCGCGGCCGCTCTAGCAAGGGCCTTACATTACATGCAACAACCAATCAGCTTATAGATCACGAGGAGAAAGCATGGACAGTAATGGAGCATAATAGTGTGCATATAGCAAGCATGCAGTGTCCACGAGGACCCATGGCCAATCACATTAACTTCCTCAAATAACGCCACTTGTTGCACAGAGAATTAGTCTGCTGGAGGTACCTGGTTTTGCTCTCAGCACTTCCTTGGCACATTGCCAGGCGCCATCTTGGCTGCACCATAGGGCTGGGGTCCGCGGTACCCCGGCACCAACCTAAGACAGAAGGGCCAACTCTGCCTTGGTATCGTTTGATGATGGGAAAGGACAGGATGTTGATTCCTGGGACCTAAGACAGACAGGATCCCTGCCAGCTTCCTTTTCATTTCATATAAGGAAGGGGAAATTGTTGGAGGCTATTCCATGTGGACTACACCAAGATGGCGCCTGGAAGCCAGCCAGAAGTTGTTTTGGTCACATCGGCAGTGAGGAAGTTAATAAACATAAGCACACTCAAGTGATTTGTCATTGGCCGTATTCAATTAAGTCCACACATACAATGCATGCACATGTGTTCTTGAGTGCTCCTGATCGTGCCTGCTCATTTTGATCTTTACCATGATTGGGCAGCTGGCTCCTCCCCTGATCTTCACATAATTGGCATCAGCCCTACCCTTCACCTCCTGGAGGGGATATAAGCCAGCTCTCCTCAAGCGCCAGGGTTCCAGGTTCGAGGTTCCGGTTCCCGGGTTTCCTGAATCTACAATAAACTGTTCTGAACTCAAGAGCCTCGCTATTCATTTGTCTCCCATGCCAAATTGACTCCACTGGATGGCGTCACCTTGAGAGCATTTGTTTTTCATGCTCAAATGGACTGTTCAAAAGAGTTTCTTATCAATTAGGCTCAGGTTAAAGATCTACAAGAATACATTTTAAACAAGTTTCCCTGTTAATTTTTGTGCCATCAGTGAAATGTCTGGAAACAGATTTGGGAAGCTAAAACTTGATGATTCTTTTTGTTCTTAGAATGTAAAAGTTCTATGAGTTGATAAATACCAACAGGTGTTTTGAATATGTTTCCCCACATTAGACTGTTGAGTAAACAGAGCTAAAATGGAGTTGAGCTTACAAAACTATATAATAAATAAATATCATGCATTTGATATAATACTCTTGGTTTTATGCCTTTACATGAAATAATTGATTATTTTTATTGTTCATAATATTATTACTATTAATAATATTGTTATAATCATTATTTTTAATAATTATTATTATTAACAATAATTATTATGACGATGATTGTCTGATGTCCCAGGAAAGGTAGTAGATGCCATATTTTTGATTCACAGACACAGTATTAAAACATACAAGAGTATTCAAGTTTTCACCAGCCCCTTTATAAAGTTACACTTGTTCATGAAGTTTTCTGAGTCAGTCCCTATTGGAGAAATCAGGTGGATTTCTGTTGATTCCTCAGCAGGAGGTGAACAAGAATCATGAAAACTGGGGCTGTGGCTGTGGCTCAGTGGTAGAGTGCTTGCCTAGCACTTGTGAAGCACTGGGTTCTATCCTCAGCACCACATAAAAATAGGCAAATACAATAAATGCGAGTTGTTCATCTACAAAAACATAACAAAACAGAATCATGAAAACTCAGACTTTTTCCAGCTCTTAATCCAAGATCAGACTATCCATGAATGGAGAAGATATTAATTTGAATAGTTTGAATGTCATAATAAAAATTTCAAGCCAGGTTTGGAGGCTTATGCCTGTAATCTCAATGACTCTGGAGGCTGAGGGAGGAGAATCATGAGTTCAGTTAGCCTCAGCAAAAGTGAGGTGCTAAGAAACTTAGTGAGACCCTGTCTCTAAATAACATACAAAATAGGGCTGGGGATGTGGCTTAGTGGTTGAGTGCCAGAGTTCAATCCTGGTCCCCCCCCAAAATAATAATAATTCAGTGCTATATGCATGCTTTATGTAAAGATTAACAAGTTGTATCCCAGTAATATCCATCTTTTTAATCTATAATTTTATTTTAATTTAAGAGCAGCACACAGATTGGGAAATTTTCCATGCTATACATTTATCAACAACATCCTTTTGAACTATTATAAAGATTTTTAAAATGAGTATACAACACTCAGTATTTATCCTGAAGAATTAAAGTCATTTTCCTATAGCCATACTTGCATACATACCTTTATATCAGCACAATTCACAATATCAAACTATAGAAGTAGCCTAGGTATCCCTTGATGGATGAATGAATAAAGAAAATGTGGTATATATACACAAAGGAATTTTATTCAGTCATAAGGAAAAGTGAAACTATAGCATTTGCTGGAACATGGATGGACCTAGAGACAATCATGTTAAGAGAAAATCAGTCAAATTCAAAAGATGAAGGGTCGAATCTTTTCTCTCATACAGAGAGCTAGAGAGGAAGAAGGAAAAGTAGTGGGTCAGGTGGATCTTCTAGAACTTTGAGTTTTAGGGAAGGCAGTGGAGGAAAGGGACCCATTTCATCCATTTAGGTGCAAATGCCATAATAATATTATTTTTTATGACTGAATAACATTCCATTGAGTATATACACCACAATTCCTTTGAGTTTTAGGGAGATCGGTGGAGGAAAGGGACCCAAGGGTGAGAGGTGGGAAGGTGGGAGTAAATTGGTCAAATTGCATTGTTATATTGTGTGCATGTATGAATATGTAAGAACAAATACCATCATTATGTTCAACTGCAACGAACCAATAAAATGTTTAAAATGAGGGTATAAGTATAGTCATAATGGTAAATTTGAAAGTTTGAAAAAATAATGTTCATCTTCAAATTTCAAGGTTCTAATTATTGAAATGCACTGCCAAAAGGGTATTAAGAATCAATTACACCAACTCCTAATGTTAAATGTGAGTGGTATAATTACATTATATTACATATTTTTAAAAACACATGTTGTTAATTGAAAGAAGTAAAATACACAAGGCATTCATATTTTGATATGGTTTCATTTTTTTAGTATCTCTTTTTTAATTTATTTCTTAATTTTTTACAGGGTGCATTTTGATTCATTGTACACAAATGGAGTACATCATTTCATTTCCATGATTGTACACAATGTAGATTCATACCATTCGTGTGATGATAGGGTAATGATGTCTGTCTCATTCCACCATTTTTCATACACTCCTCCCTCTCATTTACTTCTACATAATCCAAAGCTCCTCCATTCTTCTCTCACTCTCACAATCCCCAACCCAATTATATATCATTCTCTACTTATCAGGGAAAACATTCAGCCTGTGTTTTTTTGGGGTTGGCTTATTTCACTTAGCAATATATTCTCCAATTTCAAACATTTATTTGCAAATGCCATAATATTGTTCTTCTTTATGGCTGAATAATATTGCATTGTGTATATATACAACAGTTTCTTTATCCATTCATCTGTTGAAGGGCATCTAGGTTGTTCCCACAATCTAGCTATTGAGAGCTGGGCTGCTATAAACATTGATGTGACTGCATTACTGTAGTATGCTGATTTTAAGTCCTTTGGGTATAAACAGAGGAGTGGGATAACAGGGTCAAAAGGTGTACTCATTCCAAGTTTTCTGAGGATTCTCCACACTACTTTCCTGAGTGACTGCACCAATTTGCAACTCCACCAGCAATATAAAAGTGTGCCTATTTCCCCACATTCATACCAACATCTATTATTATTTGTGTTCTTGATCATAGGCATTCTAATTGGAGTAAGATAAAATCTTAGAGTTGTTTTAATTTGCACTTCTCTAATTACTAGAGAGTTTGAACACTTTTTCATAAATTTATTAATTGCCTGCATGTCTTCTTCTGTAAATTTTCTGCCCAGTTCCTAGGCCCATTTATAGATTGGATTCTTTGTATTTTTGGTGTAAAATTTTGTAATTTCTTTATAAATTTTGGAGATAAGTGTTCTTTCTGAAGTGCATGTGGAAAAAATTTTCTCCCATTCTGTAGGCTCTCTTTTCACTTTTTTGTTTGTATCCTTTACTGAGAAAAAAAAATTAGTTTGAGTCCACCCCATTTATTGATTCTTGCTTTATTTCTTGTGCTTTAGGAGTCTTGTTGAGGAAGTCTGATCCTAAGCTAACATGATGAAGATTCAGGTCTACTTTGTCTTCTATTAGGTACAGGGTCTCTGGTCTAATTCCAAAGTCCTTGATAGATTTTTAGTTGAGTTTTGTGCAGGGTGAGAGATAGTTTAATTTCATTTTACTGCATATAGATTTCCCATTTTGCCAGCACCATTTGTTGAACAGGCTATCTTTTCTTCATTGTATGTTTTTGGCTCCTTTGTCTAGTATGAGGTGACTGTATTTATGTGATTTTTTTTTTTTTTTTTTTTTTTTTTGCTGTGCCTTCTCTTCTGTACCATTGGTCTGCCTGTCTATTTTGGTGCCAATGCCATGCCATTTTTGTTACTATTGCTCTGTAGTATAGCTTAAGGTCTGGTATTGTGATACCTCCTCTTCAACTTTTTCAAATCAGGATTGTTTTGGCTATTCAAGATCTCTTATTCTTCCAGATGAAGTTCATGATTGCTTTCTCTATTTCTATGGGAAATATCATTGGTATTTTAATTGGAATTGCATTGAATCTGTATAGCACCTTTGGTAGAATGATCATTTTGACAAAGTTAATTCTACCTATCAAAGAATATGGGAGATCTTTCCACCTTCTTAGGTTTTCTTCAATTTCTTTCTTTACTGTTTTCTGGTTTTCATTGTAGAGGTCTTTCACCTCTTTTGTTAGATTAATTCCTAAGTATTTTATTTTTTTAAGGCTATTGTGAATGGAGTGATTTTCCTAATTCCTCTTTCAGAGGATTCATCACTTATGAATAGAAATGCATTAGATTTACATTTATTGATTTTATATCCTGCTACTTTGCTGAATTCATTGATCAGTTCTGGAAGTTTTCTAGTGGAGCTTTTTGGATCTTTTAAATATAGGATCATATCATCAGCAAGTAATTATAGCTTATGTTCTTCTTTTCCTATTTGTATCCCTTTAATTTCTTTGCTCTGTCTAATTGCTCTAGCAAGTGTTTCAAGGACGATGTTGAATAGAAGTGGTAAGAACAGTATCTGTGTCTTGTTCCAGTTTTTAGAGGGAATGCTTTCAGATTTTCTCCATTAAGAATAATGTCGGCAGGTGCCATCACTTGTTGGTAGCAGTTGCGGATTGAACTGGCAGCTGAGTCAGGCCGCCTACATTGCAGAGGTAAGGGGGGAGCAGATAACCCACCCAGCCAGCAGGACAAAAATAGACGTCATAAGTGAGCAACCTCGCCTGATCCCTGCACCTAGGTCGGTGCCATCACTGGTTGATCGTAGTCACGGAGTGAGCTGACAGGCAAGTCAGGCCACTTGCATGGTGGAGGTAATAGGCGGGCATTTAACCCGCCTGCCTTGCAGAGCTGGGAAGCTAACTCACCCAACCACCATTCCAAATACAGACAGCACCCCCTGAACTACCCCGCCCAACTAGCCAAGGTTTGTCGCCATCATGGAGTTAGCCAGAGGCTTCTTTATAGGCTGGTGCAGACATTTTGAATTACTCCTGAGGGTGTTGCCATCATCATTGGAAGGGCAACTCCCTTCCTGAGACACCTACAGGAGGCTAGAGGATCTTTGACAAGACCCAGGAGCCAAGAAGAGGAGGAATTGAGAGACTCAGGACCAACTCAGAGACACCAGGGAATATACCCCACCTGAAGGCCACCACCCGTAGAAGGCCAGCTTCCTAGTGGAGCACCGCATTATCAAGTTCCTCCAAGACTTCAGGCTACTGAAGGCTAAGAGGTGAGTTATTGGAAATCTACAGAGACAATATTAGTCAATAGAGGAAATCTGCAATATCCCAGAGTTTCACTATTAGAGGGGTAGATACCTGAACAAAATGAGAAAACAAGGGAATAAAATATCCCAAATAAACCTATATGCTATATCAATGAAACCCAATGACAGCATGGCAGAAGAAATGACAGAAAGGGAATTCAGAATGTACATAATCAAAACAATCAGGGAAGCAAACGAGGAGATGAAAGAGCAAATGCAGACATTGGAGGATGAGATGAAAGGGCAAAAGCAGGCATTGAATGATCACACCAAGTGACAGTTAAAAGAGCAAATACAGAAAGCAAAAGATCATTTCAATAAAGAGATAGAGATATTGAAAAAAAAAAAAAACAGAAATCCTTGAAATGAAGGAAACAATAGACCAAATTAAAAACTCCATATGAAGCATAACCAATAGGATAGAACACCTGGAAGACAGAACCTCAGACTTTGAAGACAAAATATTTAATTTTGAAAACAAAGTTGAACAAACAGAGAAGATGTTAAGAAATCATCAACAATATCTACAAGAACTATGGGATATCATGAAAAGGCCAAATTTAAGAATTATCAGGATTGAGGAAGGTTTAGGAAACAAACCAAAGGAATGAACAATCTATTCAATGAAATAATATCAGAAATTTTCCCAAATCTGAAAATGAAATGGAAAACCAAGTACAAGAGGCTTAAGGAACTCCAAATACACAAAATTACAATAGACCCACACCAAGGCACATTATAATGAAAATACCTAACATACAAAATAAAGACAGAATTTTAAAGGCTGCAAGAGAAAAGAATCAAATTACATTCAGGGGGAAACCAAGACAGATATAAGCAGATCTTTAAATCCAGACCCTAAAAGCAAGAAGGGACTGGAACAACATTTTTCAAGCCCTGAAATAAAACATATGCCAACCAAGAATCTTGTACCCAGGAAAACTTACCTTTGGATTTGATGATGAAATAAAATCCTTCCATGACAAACAAAAGCTAAAAGAATTTACAAAAAGGAAGCTGGCACTACAGAACATTCTCAGCAAAATATTCCATGAGGAAGAGATGGAAAACAATGATGTAAATCAGCAAAGGAAGGAACTACCCTAAAGGAACAACCAAATAAAGGAGAAATCAAGTCGTGTCAAAAAAAAAAAAAAATGAGCCAAATGACCAGGAATACAAATCATATCTCAATAATAACCCTGAATGTTAATGGCCTGAACTCATCAATCAAAGGGCATAGACTGGCAGATTGGATTAAAAAGAAAGACCCAACAATTTGCTGACTGCAAGACACTCATCTCATAGAAAGAGATTCCCACAGACTAAAGATGGGGAAAATTATACCATGCACATGGACACAGCAAAAAAAAATGGAGTATCCATCCTCATTTCAGATAATGTGGACTTCAAGCCAAAGTTAGTCAGAAGTGATAAAGAAGGACATTTCATACTGCTTAAGGGAAGCATAAATCAGCAAGACATAACAATCATAAATATCTATGCCCCAAACATTGGCCCATCCATATACATCAAACAAATCCTTCTCAATGCCAGAAATCAAATAGTACACAACACAATAACACTAGGTTATTTTAAGACACCTCTCTTACCACTGAACAGATCCTCCAAACAAAAACTGAGCAAAGAAACCATAGATCTCAAAAACACAATCAATAATTTAGACTTAATGGACATTTATAGAATATACCATCCAACAAAAAGCAAATACACTTTCTTCTCAGTAGCACATGGATCCTTCTCTAAAATAGACCATATATTATGCCACAAAACAACTGTTAGCAAATAAAAGAAGATAGCAATAGTACCTTGTATTCTATCAGATCATAATGGATTGAAATTACAAATAAATGACTGAGTAAAAAACAGAAAGTACTCCAACACCTGAAGATTAAACAATAAGCTATTGTATGATGAATGGATAACAGAAGATATCAGGAAGGAAATTTTAAAAATTCTTAGAGGTAAATGAGAACAAAGAAACAACATATCAAAATCTCTGGGACACTATGAAAGCAGTACTTAGAGGAAAATTTATTTCATGGAGCATATTCAATAAAAGAAGAAACAATCAACAAATAAGCAATCTAACACTAAGGCTCAAAGTCCTAGAAAAAGAAGAACAGAGCAACACCAAAAGTAGTAGAAGACAGGAAATAGTTAAAATCAGAGTGGAAATCAATGAAATTGAAACAAAAGAAACAATTGAAAAATTGACAAAATAAAGAGTTGGTTCCTTAAAAAAATAAAAAAATAAATAAACCCTTAGACACAATAACAAAGAGAAGAGAGAAAACTCAAATTGCTAAGATTCAGAATGAACAAGGATATATCACAACAGACATGATTGAAATACAAAACATAATTAGAAGCTATTTTAAAAATCTATACTCCAAAAAAATAGAAAATTTTGAAGACATCAACAGGTTTCTAGAGACATATGAATCCCCTAAACTGAACCAGGAGGGCATACACAATTTAAATAGATCAATTTCAGATAATTAAATAGAAGAAGTCACCAAAAGCCTACCAACAAAGAAAAGTCCAGGACCAGATGGGTTCTCAGTCAAGTTCTACAAAACCTTTAAAGAAGAGCTCATTCCAATACTTCTCAAAGTATCTCATGAAATAGAAGAGGAGGGAACCCTCCCAAACTCATTCTATGAAGGCAATATTACCCTGATACCTAAACCAGACAGAGACACATCAAGGAAAGAAAATTTCAGACCAATATCCTTAATGGATATTGATGCAACAATTCTCAACAAAATCTTAGTAAATCTCATACAAAAATATATTAAAAAGATAGTGCACCACGATCAAGTGGGTTTTATCCCAGGGATGCAAGGTTGGTGCAACATCCAGAAATCAATAAATGTAATTCACCATATTAATAGACTTAAAGTCAAGAACCACAGGGTTATTGCAATAGATGCAGAAAAAACATTTGATAAAATACAGCATCCCTTCATGCTCAAAACACTGGAAAAAATAAGGATAGTGGGAACATTCCTTAACATTGTAAAGGCCATCGATGCTAAGGCCATGGCCAATATCATTCTAAATGGTGAAAAACTGAAAACATTCCCCCTAAAAACTGGAACAAGGTAGGGATGCCCTTTTTCACACTTCTATTCAACATTGTCCTCAAAAATCTAGACAGAGCAATTAGACAGATCAAGGAAATTAAAGGGATATGAATAGGAAAAGCAGAACTCAAACTATCCCTATTTGCTGATGACATGATTATATATTTAGAGGAACCAGAAAATTCCACCATAAACTTTTAGAACTCTTAAGTGAATTCAGTAAAGTAGCAGGATATAAGATTAATGCTCATAAATCCAATGAATTTTTATACATAAATGATGAATCTTCAGAAAGAGAATTCAGGAAAACTACTCCATTCACAATAGCTTTGAAAAAAATAAAATACTTTGGAATCAATCTAACAAAAGAGGTGAAAGACCTCTATGATGAGAACTACAGAACACTAAGGAAAGAAATTAAAGAAAACCTTAGAAGATGGGAAGATCTCCCATGTTCTTGGATAGGCAGAACTAATATTGTCAAAATGGCCATACTACCAAAAGTGCTATACACATTCAATGCAATTCCAATTAATCTCCCAATGACATACCTTACAGAAACAGAGCAAACAATTATGAAATTCATCTTGGAGAATAAGAATCCCAGAATAGCTAAAGCAATCCTTAGCAGGAAGAGTGAAGCAGGGGTTATTGCAATACCAGATCTTCAACTATACTATAAAGCAATAGTAACAAAAATGGCATGGTATTGGCACCAAAATAGACAGGTAGATCAATGGTACAGAATAGAGGACATAGACACAAACTCAAATGAATACAATTTTCTCATACTAGACAAAGGTGCCAAAAATATGCAATGGAGAAAAAATAGCCTCTTCAACAAATGGTGCTGGAAAACTGGAAATCCATATGCAACAGAATGAAACTAAACCCCTGTCTCTCACCCTGCACAAAAATCAACTCACAATGGATCAAGGACTTCAGAATCAGACCAGAGACCCTGTATCTTATAGAAGAAAAAGTAGGTCCAAATCTTCAACATGTCAGCTTAGGATCAGACTTCCTTAACAGGACTCCCATAGCACAAGAATTAAAAGCAAGAATCAATAACTGGGACAGATTCAAACTAAATAGCTTTCTCTCAGCAAAGGAAACTATCAGCAATGCAAAAAGAGAGCCTACAGAGTAGGAGAAAATCTTTGCCACTCATACTTCAGATAGAGCATTAATTTCCAGAATATATAAAGTACTCAAAAAACTTTATATACACCAAGAATACAAATAATCCAATCAACAAATGGGCTAAGTATATGAACAGACACTTCACAGAAGATCTACAAGCAATCAACAAACATATGAAAAAATGTTCAACATTGTCAGTAATAAGAGAAATGCAAATCAAAAACTAACCTAAGATTCTATCTCACCCCAATTAGAATGGCAATTATCAAGAATATAAGCAACAATAGGTGTTGGCGAGGATGTAGGGAAAAGGTACACTCATACATTGCCGATGGGGCTGCAAATTAGTTAGCCACTCTTTAAAGCAGTTTGGAAATTACTTAGAAATATTGTAATGGACCCACCATTTGACCCAGCTATCCCACTCCTTGGCCTATACTCAAAGGACTTAAAATCAGCATACTTCAGAGATACAGCCACAAAAATGTTCATAGCTTCTCTATTCACAATAGCCAGATTGTGAAACCAACCTAGATGCCCCTCAATTGATGAATGGATAAAGAAACTGTGGTATATGTATATATACCATGGAATATTACTCAGTCATAAAGAATAATAAAATTATGGCATTTGCAGGCAAATGGATGCAGTTGGAGGATATCATGCCAAGTGAGATAAGCCAATCTCAAAAAACCAAAGGACAAATGATGTCACTGATAAGCGGATGATGACACATATAGGGGATGGTAAGGGGCCAGGAATGGAGGAAGGAGAGACTCTATAGAGGGATAAGAGGGGTGGGAGGGGTGAGGATAGGAGAAAAAGAAACAGAATGAATCAAAAACTATTACCCTAGGTAAATGTAAGATTACACAAATTGTATGCCTCTACTTAATGTACAAACAGAGAAACAAGATGTATCCCATTTGTTTACAATAAAAATGAATTAAAAAAAGAATAATGTTGACTGTGGTATTAGCATAGATGGCCTTTACAATGTTGAGGTATGTCCTACTATTTCTATTTTTTCTAGTGTTTTTAATCATGAACGGGTGCTGTATTTTATCAATTGTTTTCTCAGCATCTATTGAAATTATCATATGATTCTTAACTTAAAGGCTATTAATGTGATGAATTACATTTATTGATTTCTGAATGTTGAAGCCAACTTGCATCCCTGGTATAAACCCCACTTGATCATGGTATACTATATATTTAATCTATTTTTGTATGCAATTTGCCAGTATTTCGTTAAGGATTTTTGCATCTATGTTCATCAGGGCTATTGGTCTAAAGTTTTCTTTCCTTGATAAGACTTTGGTTTTGGTAGTAGAGTATACTAGACTCATAGAGTGAATTTGGAAGGATTCCCTCCTTTTCTCTTTCTTGGAATTCTTTGAGGAATATTGGTATTAGTTCTTTTTTAAAGGTCTTGTAGAATTCAACTGAGAATCCATCTTGTCCTGGGTTTTTCTTGGTTGGTAGGCTTTTGATGGCTTCTTCTATTTTGGTGCTTGAAATTGATCTATTTGAATTGTGTACATCTTCCTGATTCAGTTCGGAGGGATCATATGTCTCTAACAATTTGTCATTTTGTCAATGTGTTTGATATTTTCTATTTTGTTGGAATATAGATATTCAAAGTAGCTTCTATTTATGTTATGTATTTCAATGGTGTAAGTCATGATCTTTCTTTTCCATCACAAATTCTAGTAATTTGAGTTTTCTCTCTCCTCTTCATTAATGTGGCTAAGAGTTTATCAATTTTTTCTACTTTTTCAAAGAACCAACCTATTTTGTCAATTTTTTGAATTGTTCTCTTGTTTCAATTTCATTGATTTTAGCTCTGATTTTAATTATTTTCTATCTTCTACTGTTTCTCGTGTTGATCTCTTCTTTTTTTTTTTTTTTCCTGGGTCTTTGAGATGTAATGTTAGGTCATTTAGTTGTTGACTTTTTATTTTTTTAATGCATGAACTCAATGCAATTAACTTTCCTCTTACTAGTGCTTTCAGAGTGTCCCAGAAATTTTGATATGTTGTGTCATTGTTCTCATTATCTCTAAGATTTTTTTTTTATTTCTTCCCTGATGTCTTCTGTTATCATTGCATCATTCAATAACATATAGTTTAGTCTCCAGGTGTATGAGTATTTTTTGTTTGTTATTTTATTGTTCATTTCTTTTTTTTTTTTTTTTTTTTGGGTGCTGGGGATCGAACCTAGGGCCTTGTTTATTTCTAATTGCATTCCATTATGATCTGATAGATTACAAGGTAGCATTTCTATATTTTTATATTTATTAATAACTTCTTTGTGGCATAGCATATGGTCTATTTCAGTGAAAGGTACATGAGGTGCTGAGAAGAAAGTATATTCACTTAAAGATGGATGAAATACTCTGTAAATGTCTATTAAGTCTATATCATTGATAGTATTATTTAGTTCCATAGATTCTTTGTTCAGTTTTTGTTTGGAGGATCTATCCAGTGGTGAGAGCAGTGTGTTAAAGTTCCCCACTATTATTGTGCTTTGGTCTATTTGATTCTTAAAATTAAGAAGGTTTGTTTGATATACATAGATGCTCCATTGTTTGGGGCATAAATATTTAAAATCAATATGCCTTGCTGTTTTATGCTTCCTTTAAGCTGTATGAAATGTCCTTCTTTAACCTTTCTGACTAATTCAGTTTGAAGTCCACTTTATCTGATATGAGGATGGAGACTCCTACTTTTTTACTGGGTCCATGTGCATGGTATGTCTTTCCCCATCCTTTCGCCTTTAGTCTGTGGATGTCTTTTTCTATGAGATGAGTCCCTTGAAGGAAGCATATTGTTGAGTCTTTCTTTTTAATCCAATCTGCCAATCTATGTCTTTTGATTATTGAGTTTAGGCCATTAACATTCATGGCTATTATTGTGATATGATTTGTAATTCCAGTCATTTGGCTTATTTTTAGTTTTTAACTTGGTTTCCCCTTTGATTGTCTTTTCCTTTAGGGTAGTTCCTCCCTTTACTGATTTGTATTGTTGTTCACTTCCTCCTCATGAAATATTTTGCTGAGTATGTTCTGAGGCAGGCTTCCTATTTGTAAATCCTTTTAACTTTTGTTTATCGTGGAAAGATTTTATTTCAACATCAATTCTCAAGGTTAGTTTTTCTGGGTATAGGATTCTTGGTTGGCTTCCATGTTCTTTCAGAGTTTGAAATATATTGTTCCAGGCTCTTCTTGCTTTTAGAGTCTGGGCTGAGAAATCTGCTGATATCTGTATTACTTTTCTCTTATATGTAATCTGACACCTTTCTCTCACGGTCTTTAAAATCCTATCTTTATTTTGTATGTGATACATTTTCATTACAATGTGTCTTGGTATGGATCCGTTGTAATTTTGTGCACCTGGTGTTCTGTAAGTCTCTTGTATTTGATTTGTCATTTCATTTTTCAGGCTTGGGAAATTTTCTGATATTACTTTGTTGAACATGTTGTTCATTCCTTTGGTTTGTATCTCTGTGCCTTCCTCAATCTCAATAATTCTTAAATTCGGTCATTTCATGATATACCATAATTCCTGGAGGTTCTGTTCATGACTTCATAACATATTCTCGGTTCATTCAACTTTATTTTCAAGATTAAATATTTTGTCTTCATTGTCTGACATTCTGTCTTCCACAAGATCTATGCTGTTGGTGATGCTTTCTATTGAGTTTTTAATTTGCTTTATTGTTTCTTTCATTTGAAGAATTTGGTTTTTTTTTTCTTTTCAGAATCTCTACCTCTTTATTGAAATGTTCTTTTGCTTCCTGCATTTGCTCTTTTAACTGTTTATTGGAATGATCATGCATTGCTTGCATTTGCTCTCTTTTCTTGTCTTTTGCTTCACAGATCATTTTAATTATGCAGGTTCTAAATTCTGTTTCTGTCATTTGTACTGTCATGCTGTCATTGGATGCTATCAAATTAGCATTTTAATTTGTTAGGGACACTTTCTTCCCCTGTTTTCTCATATTGTTTCTGTATGTTCCCTTCTAGCAGTGAGGATCAGAGGTACTGAAGTTTCCCCCCTGCAGGCTTAATGTGATCCTGAATTTTCAAGTACCTCTCCTTTGAAGGAGAGATCAACAATAGCAGCACCCAATACAGAGAAAATGCATCCCTGAAGCAGAGAGTCCCTGTAAAGACTTTAACATTATTGTAATAAACAGGATGAGTTCAATTACTATTTACAGTATTTCTAATTGTTGAGGAAAAGGATGGGGAAAGGTGTAGGATGTAAGTGAGTAAATACAGGTACCTGTCAAAGGGACTTCAGTCTCCTGTAGGTGTCTCAGGAAGCGAGCTGCCCTTCCAATGATGATGGCCACACCCTCAGGAATAACTAAAAGTGCCTGCACCAGCCTCCAAGGAAGTTGAGGAACCCCAGTGAGGGTGTGCTTAGTCAGCACAGGGGGCAGGCACAGTGTCCTTCTGTGGTGGATCAGGTAGGCAGGCTCAGTGACAGGTTCTGTCTGAGGTGTTGGGGGTTCTGTCTGCAGTGTCGGGGGGAGCAATTGGGCTCAGTTAGTTTCATTTTTTTTTTTTTTAGTGCAATGAAAACTGATGAATGAAGTCAGTTAGCAGCTCCTTATACATATAGCAGGTTTTTCAGATGAGAAGTTTGTTTCCTAATGCAGGACAGACCTACAGTTCTTAAACTTTGCCCTGATAACAGAATTATAAAGTTCATTTTGTGTGGGATGGTGAAGGACAGTATAAGTTAAAGAATGTCAGGACTAGGAGAGACCTAGAGGTAATGTGGTCTATTTCTCTTGTGTAAAATCTCAGAGCAATAAAGCAACAGAAAGAGAGCAGCCAGAGGTCTTTTCTCCTCAAGACTTGCTCCTTTGGGTGACAGCACATCCTACCTTGGCACTTCTGTGTTTGCTGACATTGATTCTGGGTAGGGAACCAGATCAGACAAAGGGCTCCAACATGAGAGGCTTCAATGACCTTCAGCTTGTCTTGGTCCAACTCTCTCTCTGTCCCATTCTTCATGTCTGTATTTCTCAGTGTGTAAATGATGGGGCTATGTGAGGGAAAAACAATGGTGTCAACAGAGCATACACTTTGTCATTGCTGGCAGAAAAGCCCTGACATAGTTGAAGAAGAGGAAAAGAAGAAGAGGAAAAGCACAGTGATGTCTGAGCCACAGATGGAGAGGCTTTGAGGGGCACTTGGAGAAGCAGGTCCTCAGTGCTTTCTAACAAATGCACCCCACAGAGTAGCAGCATGCACCCTGCATAAGAGATGGTTTTGTTCTTTGCTAACAGGTCAACAATCATCTTGGGTGCTGTGAATGAAGAATAATGAATGTCAAGAAGACAAGAAGTTGAGAAAGAAATACATGGGAGACTTGAACAGATTGCCCATGCAAACTGTCAGCATGATGAGGAGGCTTCC
This sequence comes from Sciurus carolinensis, assembly GCF_902686445.1. Lineage (NCBI taxonomy): Eukaryota > Metazoa > Chordata > Mammalia > Rodentia > Sciuridae > Sciurus > Sciurus carolinensis. Next base: position 26,797,182 of record NC_062223.1, on the reverse strand, counting down.
CAGCAGAATCACTGTGTGGAAGAAGGAGAACACCACAAAACAGACTTCCTCCACTTCTGGGTTCTAAGAAAGGCCCCAGAAGATAAACTCAGTTACTTTTTGTTTTTCCATGTAATGAATTCAGTAGGCCAAATTCCCAAAAGAATCACATTACCTGAAAAACAAAAATTAGAAAGACTATCAGCACTTATTTCCAACTCAGAATAAACCAATGAACACAGTACTAGAAGATTGAAAAATGGGCATTGACTGTGGATTGCCATGCATCCCTACACTAGTTATAGTGCATGTATTCTGATCATTTTTCCTCAGTTATATATCTAATGTATTCACTTTGAATAAGGAAGCCAGTACAGAATAATAAATCACATCTAAGTGTTAACAAAGTCACTTAACTAATCAAGAGTTTATCTTACATATTTTTGCTAATATTTATTTGTGGATAATAATTCTCTTAGTTCTCTTCTTATAAAAGATATAATCAACATTTGGAAGTGCTCTGTTTGGAGATATGGTGCTAATGGTATATCTGATATTCCTTTACTTTGATCATAGAAGTAAAAACATGTCCATGTTGTCCCTTCTGAATACTGCCAAGCCTGGTCACTATGTTCACTAAGGGGTCCTTAGTGTGTCAATACTGAGTGACTTCTGCAGACTCCCCTTCAGGTATTTCTGTGGATGAACTTAGGTCCCTGCTGAGCTCAAGCTCCTACAGTGAAGTGGTACTGGATTGTGTGGTTGAAAGAAGAGGACTCTTACACAACCCTGACTCTGGAATGGTTTTATTGTATACTGGATAAATCATTTACCACTAAGGAGCTTTGGTTTTCTCATTTGTAAAAGGACAGGTTTTTAATTTCATTTAATTTCACCATACAGATTGTAATTTCTACCTTGATAGTGAATTTCTCCTGTGGGTTAGAATAAAATAGAAAATAAGCAGAAAAGAAGAAATTTGTGGAGATAAGGAAACCCTGTTTGATTTGAAAGGGGGGAAATGGAGTCTCAGGATATTTTTCTACCTTTAAACTCAGAGTCATGGAGGATTCCCCAGAATTTACTCTGGCTCGACATTTTAAACATTTGTCAAGTAAGTGAAAAATATATCAATAACAACAACTGTAGGGAACATATCTCAAGCTTATCTGACAGCAGTCACTGACACCATGGTCTAAGTAAGCCAAACAGTCTGGACAGAGACACTGAGGTAATGGTAAAGACTTGCCTTGGGATGAAGGTCTTTGCAGTTGCTGAGGCTGAGCTAGAGCTGAGGGAAGGCCTCATTCTGTCAAGCATCCCAGCAAGCTGTGATGTGAGCTCACCTGTGCTGCCTTGCCTCATGCTGTGTGCAGGAGCTTATGGAACCCCCAGTCCTTTGTCTTAGACCTGTTGCTGCTGCGCAGAATCACTTGGGCATGTTTGGTTTGTTTACACTACCTAGACGTAAAGTTCACCTATAGGTTGACTCTGTTATACTTTAACAAGGGTGTTAACCTAATTGGATAATGTGCCTATATATGTCCTGTGCAACTCTAATTAAAATTAGATCTGTGCCTTCAGAGCTCAATCGATCTCAGAAGCCTGAGTAAGCGTGCTGGGTAAGGCTAGGTAAGGTAGTAGTCATTTGTCCTTACCCTAGGTGAACCCAGTCTCCGAACATCTACAAACAACAAAGCATACAAAGGAAAGAGTGGCCTTTAATATCTGCATCCCTCATGTTTCTTTCCAATTTTTTGTCTTCTTCCAGAATATATGATTTCTCTCCATCTGGGTGAACTCAACATTTCAGGAAGAGATTGTCCTTTAGTGATTATTATGATAGGCTTAGGAAATGCTTGGTTTAATTTAAATGGATTAAATTTAATTTAAGTGGACCTTCTGTGTTGGAGTTCCAGACACAATAGTGAGGCCATTTTAAGTTTGGATAGAAAAGGGCACATGGAGTTACTCTAAGGGGCTTGTTAGGTTCTTCATAAAGTCAGGCCACAGACTTAAATGATTCCTGTCATTGTAGGTCGTGCCCCTGTAACCCCATCCTTTCATCAATTGTCTAGTTCATTGCTTTCTGTTGCTGTTGAAACTGGTGCTCTCAGTTAGCCTTTCTGCAGCATTATTTCCCCAGAGACTCTCTGCTTTTTGACTATTTCAAGTTTAGTCTGCATTACACACTAATGATAATGATGATGGTACAACATAATAACAATACTGTAATTCAGATTCAAAATCAGGCACATATCCCTGCTTTTACACTTTTCTTCCTCTGTTGCTTTTGATCTGAATTTAGCAAAAAGTATGATTCTCCACTGAGAATCACTTCAGTATAAGACAACTCAAATCATAGAATTTTTCGACAACTGTGAATTATGTTTTTGACTGCTTTAGACGAAAATGAGCATCTTCACACTACTTCTCCTCTAGTGTCTATACCATAAAATTCTAGAAATCTTCTATCTCCTGAAATCAAGACCCACTTAAAATGATTATACGCCCTCCCCTTTCTGATCATTTAAAAGTGGAAGAGTCTCTCACTTTGCTGTGCAATGATTGACATTTTCCTTTTCTAGTGGGTGGAGATACTGGGGATTGAACTCAGGGGTAGTTGACTTCTGAGCCACAATCCCAACCCTATTTTGTATTTTATTTAGTGACAGGTTCTCAATCAGTTGCTTAGCACCTTGCTTTTACTGAGACTGGCTTTGAACTTAAGATTCTCCTGCCTTAGCCTCCGGGGCCTCTGGGATTACAGGCACATGCTACCGCACCCTGCTGGCAGCTTCTTATCATGCTTTTAATACCCTGCTTCATAGTTACATATAGATGCACATTATCATCTTATCATCCTAATGTTTTTCTATGTAATTGCTTTACATAGTGTCTTGCAATTACATTGCAAATATTTAAACACAGCCCTTGCACTAATTCCTATGCCATCAAACACTCTATATTTGTTAGAGAACAAAAGGATTTCATCAGTATTTTGCAGAGTTTGATTTTTTCTTTTTTCCTCTGTCTCCCTAGTATAATTTTGGTGCAAATATCCAAAATGAAATAAATGAAGCTTGAAGAATTGTTTTGTGAATAATCAGTACCTAGATATTTCTGATTCCCTAAACACAAAGGGTACTAGACATCAGAATTCTTGGTTCTCTCACCTAATAAAATCTGTCATTCCATGAAATCTTTGACCAGGAATGCTCTTTTCTCTGCTTGTAAGGTATATTTTAAAGCAATGATTTAATATCATAATGACCATGGGGAGAGCATTTTCTCAAAGACTTTCACCATAATCAAACACAAATCACAACACTTACAATGAGATTTAATGTAAAGTTTACTTTTGAAATTTTATGAAATTAAAAATGCCTTTGCTTTATTTTAAAACCAACTGATTCTCACATTGAGGACCTTACCCTAATTCAAACCAATTCAAACACAAGTAATTTTATGATTCCATACTTTGTTCCTTGAGTTAATAACCTTGGATCTTCATATTTAATAGTAATTTCATATAATATTATAATCTGTTTTATTTCATTGATAAAAGTTTAATTGTGCTACTCTTTTGAAATTTCTATTTGAATGCAATAGTGTGCCATTTAATTGTGATATGGGAGTTCACTGCTTTTTTACTTAATTGGGTATATATCCATTTCTGTATAATTCTCCATGAGGTAAGATCATTTTCATTCATGATATATTCCTGAACTGAACTGTAAGGGTGGCCTAATATTCTTCTAGGTTTTTAAGTAAAAGTCTTAATTAATATTAAATTTGACCATTATGGTATTGCTTTTTCATTTCCTATTCCTCTTATTATATTTCACTTTATGCTTGCTTCCTTGTTTTTTCTTTCCCTTTAATATCCATGTCACATTCTTCCTTTTACTTATAAAAAAATCAAGGATATAATGTTCATAGTCTTATTATCTGGGTTTAGCTGAACAAATGACTTTTAAAAAAGAAGAGGAAGAAAGAAAGAAGTGATGGTGCTAAGGTTTGTGCAAACTTTCAAATGATGTGTTTCATAGAGTCCAAGAGCTCCGTGAGTCAATGGAATCCCAACAGTGCATTTGGATATTTACTCCCAACTGTTCTTCTGTCCTTCACACTAGGGTCCAAACTGATAAAATTTGGTGTAATCAGTACATGAATCTATTTGATTCATTTTATTAACAGTACTCTTTCCTGTGTTCCTTTGCACTTAATTCTTGAATTTGGGGGTTAGGTATGATATGGAAGTTGCGGTGTCCTAGCAGGGTGGCAGCTGTCAGATTCATGACTTTCAAAATGTAGGAAGTGGAACACATGATAATATTCAAGTTTTCATCAGTGACTTCATAAACTTACGTCATTCACAGAAGTTACTGAACTAATCCCCCTGGAGGACCTCAGGGAGTCTCCTCTTGATTGTTATGAGGACATGACCAATTTCCATGAGAACTCAGACTGTCCCCATTATGCAGATCAAGTCTGATCAATAACAGCATTTTATTTTATAGATACATGATGACAATATCAACTGCCAGTCTTAAAGTGTTACAGCAATGGCAGATGTCACTTAGTGTGCAGCCTTTGCTGATAAAAATAGTAACATCTTTTTTCATTTAAAAGTTAAAAAATTAACTTCCCTTCAACTATTTCTTTTTGGACACATAAAAAGAGATTAACTTAATATTGACCGTTCATGGGAAGATCCTCTCTCATCCCTCTGTTGTTGAATAATTGTTAAGGGAAAGTTAAGAAAAGATAAATACAAAGTTAAATATGACACATGGTAAAACAGATGAAGGTCTGTTTTATTTGGGGAGAAAAAAGATGACAGTGTTCTCATAATAAATTTAATTTGGGAGTTAATAATGCTGCCTACATGCACAAAAAGAACATGCTTATTATAAATAAGGAGCAGAGCTGGGCATGGTGGCTCACCTCTGTAATGCCAGCAATTTTGGAGGCTGAAGAAGGATTTCAATTTTGAGATCAACCTGTGTGATTTAGTAAGGTCTTAAGAAACTTAGCAAGACACTCACAAAATTTAAAAAGGATTGGTGATGTACCTCAGTGGTGGTAAGGCATCTCTTGGTTCGATCAAATATATAGATCTAGACCCTGCAGCTATAGACTTTTCTGTTCACCTTCACTTTCCTGAATTGGACAATCTTTCCAGGAGGTAATCTTTTCCAGATCGATATCTAAGAAGCTAAGCTAAAACCTCCTTGATCTGCTATTATTGTATGAAGAATTAATTCATAGTTAACTTACATTAGTCAAATGTGAGCAGAATAATTACAATGCATTGCTTTTAGAAACAAAATTTGTTAAGTGAAAGAGTTAAAATATACAACATGTACATTTTTTTGACATTACCTTATTTTTACTGCAATTAAAACCACCAAATGGGAGTGCATAGGGCATATTTCTACCTGTGGTAGGTATTTCCATCACAATATCTTTTTTTTCTATATCAGGAGATAACTACACTTTTTATACTTTGTTTCAATAACATTATTTGAATGTCCTTTATGTGTGGAATTATGAAGGGCAGAATAAGTTACAGACTGCAAAATTTAAGAGTGCCCTGAGGATAATCTGATCCATTTCCAATGTGTACAATTACAGACATAAAGCAACAGAAAGAGAGGGGATAGTGTTCTTTATTCCCCAAGGCTTGCCACTGTGGATGACACCACACAACTCCTCATAATGAACGATGGCTACTCAAGATGACCAGAGAGTGAAACCTGCAGATGGCTGGATAGTGGTCATAACCAGGGACACCAGGATGAAAATCTTGGTTGTTCCATCCAGTGGAACTGGCGCGGAGAAAGGAGACACCATCAATCTTTAGTTGACCAGATTTATTGCATCCTCCCTGGTTTTATGCCTCCTTTGTTCTCCCACTATCTCCCTTCTTCTACCCTCTCCATCTCTCCTCCCCCAGGCTCTTGGCTTGTCAGCCAATTATAGCAAAGCTTTCTCTCATGCAGGAGAGAATGTAGAGGAATGTCAGCATAGCACTATATGAATCATGAGCTGTCCACGCGCAGCATGATATTGAATAGCCAATCCTAGAGCCTGGTGTTAACACGTCATAAGTCTCCAAGGAACTAGTAGGCAAGCAACCTTTTGGGGTACTTCCTTATTTTGGTAACCAGTGCCCTTTGGCTCACTGCCAGGTGCCATCTTGTCCAAGACAGCCCTCAACGGGCTCCCCCTTTTTGTTATAAAAAGAAAAGGACAGCGACTGTGCCTGTCTTAGGTACCAGAGTCAGACTTTATCCTTACCAGTCATTGGGAGTCAAAGAGCTGTTGGCATGCTTTGATCCCTGTCTTAGGTTGGTATAAAGTCCACCATGTGCTTACCCATCATTGACTACCAGTCCTGTAATTGGGAGAGCCAAATCTGAGGATCAGAGCCTTGGTCCATGGCCATAAGGGCTTGCCATACCACCAATGCTTGCCGTCTTTGATGACTCCTTAGAGATAACAGATATCTGAGCAACAATAATAACAGCAAGAACAACAATCCCATCATAGCAAAACTTCCCATCCATTGTTTACCAAATTGTAACACTGACTGTAAGAAACTAATGACTTCTGGCATACCCGGGACCTTGACCTGAGTACTCTTTACCACAAATATAGAATTTCTTAATAGGGTAGTCAAATTAGAAAACTCTTTAGTACATGTCCCATTAAGCATGTTTCCAAGCTGTTTGGACAGATTTGTAGCAGCAGTAATATTAGAATAGGGTATAGGTGTAACACATAGTGCTTGGGCATGCACTAGACAGCCCGTCTGTGCAGTAACAGTCAACATGTCCACTTATTCTTGTAGTAAGTTCACTCTTTGGTTTAGAATCAGGATTCCCATGGTGAGATGTGCATTGATGTTTTCCTGGGCTGTCAATTTTTTGGCAGTGGATTGTGACAGATTGTTGAGCTCATGAGCAGTAGGAATAGCAATTCTAGGGCAAGTCCAGCAACAGTGGTAGCAGCCGCAGCAGCTGTCGCAGCAACAGTGATGGCTATAATGGCTGAGATACCAAAATCTCTTTTTGCTTTCATGGGTAGGAAATTCCACTCACTATGAATTAAGGTCACTGGGACTGGAATGAATTTTGGAATCCTGGCAATCACAGCCAGAGGAAATAGTGAAGCATCCCAACAACTAGACACATAACACTCTTAACACATAACACATAACACTCTTAACACATAACACATTTAAGGACCTCAGTATCATTATCATTGTTATTAGTAATGTTAATATTAAACTTAGAACTGTTAGACAGAATGAACACAAATGGAGTCGTGACACATACAGGAGTAGGGGGTAAGCCTGATAAAAGGAAGAGTAATTGGCCTCGCACCCTGTATAACTATAAATAGGTGTATTACTTCCCTATATATAGGTTTGCTTTAGACTGTACCTTTAATGAATGAGAGAGAGATTGCCTCCCTGTATTATGGCAGTTTCTGAGGTGGCTAACCAGAGGAAGCAAAGACTACCTCTTAACGTGAAGTTTAGACTAGTAATAAGTGGTTTTACAGTGGAACCAGCTGGTAGGTAAGGAATACCTAGAAGTTCTGTACTAGGAAATAATTGAGGGAAAACTTGTGTGCCATGAGTGATATATCCCCAAAAGTTTTAGGAAGAGCTAACAACAGCAGGCTTACCACCATCACCATCATATTGTGTTTCGGTGCCATTTTCTTTCTTATGGATAGTTCTTACCAAGTGCTCCAGAACCCAGATAGGTTGTTGTTGGTCCTGAGGAAAAACACAACAGATCCTCTCCCCCAAATTAATACTGGGACAAGTCCTTTCCAGGACCCAGTCAAGATGTCTTTTGTGGATGGCCACCAGACTTTCCACTAAAATGCCTATCAGCTGCAGTACAGCCCATAGCATCCAAAGTGAAAAATTGAAGGTGAATAAAGCAAGGTTAAGTCTGTTCTTGGGAGGGGCTAATGCCCCTATTACCCATTTTTGTTTAGTTGAGCAGAATTTCAATGTTTGATTAGCCCTTTCCATGATAGCTTGTCCTTGTGGATTGTAGGGCAATCCTGTAGAATGATAGATATTAAACTTTGAGCAAAACTGTTGAAATGAAGAAGAAGTATATGCAGGTCCATTATCTGTTTTAAATGATTTTGGCCTTCTCATAGTAGCAAAGGTTTGAAGGCAATGACTGATTACATCTTTTGTCTTTTCCCCTGTATGGGCGGTAGCAAATATATATCCTGAGTAGGTATCTACAGTTACATGTACAAATCTTAAAGTACCAAATTCAGGGATATGGGTGACATCCATCTGCCATAGATGATTTGGAAGGAGTCCTCTAGGATTGACTCCAAAATGAGGAACAGATAAATAAGGCACACAGGCAGAACACTGATTTTACTATATTTCTGGCTTGTTCTTTTATAGTGTTATATTTTATTTTGAGAAGAGTAGCATTGACATGAAAATCTTTATGGAAATTAATTGATTTTTGTACAATGTTAAACACATGAGGATCTCGAGTAGCTGAGTCTGCAGTACAATTTCCTTGAGCTAAAGGCCCAGGTAAGCCGGAATGTGCTCTGATATGGCCTATATAAAAGGTTCTTTGTGAGCCCACAGAAGAGTTTGTACTTGATAAAAGCATTGTTGTAAGGTAGATTGAGGACTAATGGGTCCAGCTGTCTCAAGCCTGGGCACAAGCTGGGCAATATAGAGACTATCAATATAAATATTTAATGATTCCCCAGGAAATGTTTGTAAGGCAGTTATTATTGCTTCTAGTTCAGGTTTTTGAGCAGACTTATGAGAAGTAATGATAGTCTGTACTTTATCAGAAACTACTGTAGCTGTACCAGAGGAGGAGCCATCTGTAAAGATTGTATTTACTACTGGGATAGGTTGAGCCTTAACAACCTGAGGAAAAATAACAGGATGTCTTTTGAAGAAGCTGACAATAGGTGAACTTGGCAAGTGATTATCAAATGTGGCCAAGGTGGAACAATAGACAATTGCCCAATCTTCATTACTGTTAACTAGTATTTCAATCTGTTTTGCCGTGTACGGGACAATAAGCATCTGAGGATGAACTCCAAAAACTCGAAGGGCTGTCTTAAGTCCTAATGTAACTAGATTTGCCACCACCACAGGATACAGGGAAACAACATTTTTGGGGGACACTGGCAAATGGATCCATATCAGGAGTCCTGTTTGCCATAATAGACCTGTAGGAGTATATTTAGAATATAACACTATGAGGCTAAAAGGCAAGGATAGATCAACTCTATCACTATGAGCATTTTCTAAAGCTTGTTCTACTAACCTCAAGGCTTTTCTACCTTCAGGAGTTAAATTTCTGGGGGATGTAGGGTCTGAATCTCCTTGGAGAATATCAAACAGAGGCTTAAATTGACCAGTGGTGATTCCCAAATTTGGCCTTATCCAATTTATATCACCAAATAATTTTTGGAAATCATTTAGAGTCTTAAGCTTTTTCGTGGTTAATTGAATTTCTTGTGGCCTAACACAGGTATCTAATATTTGATGTCCTAGAAAGGTAATAGGGCTGTGGTTTTGCACCTTTTCTGGGGCCACATGTAATCCCCATTTTCTAGGGTTTTAATAATATCATTAAATGCCCTAAATAAAGTCTCCTGTTTTCTGTGAGCCAAAAGATTATCATCCATATAATGGAGACAATAAAGTTCTTTATAATTTTGTCTAACCTGTGATATAGCCTGGCCACATATATTTGAAACATAGTGGGACTGTTTGCCATTTCCTGCAGAAGGACCACCCATTGGTATCTAGTATTAGGCCCTTAATTATTTAAAGAAGGAACTGAAAAGGCACATCGAGGGCTATTCTCAGGATAAACAGGAATGGAAAAGAAACAATCTTCCATATCTATAGAGATTATATGATAATGTTTTGGAACAGCAGCTAAGGAGGGGAGACCCAGTTACACCGGGCCCATAATCTGCATACTGGAATTTATGGCTCTCAGATCTTGCAAGAGTCGCCATTTCTCAGACTTCTTTTTTATGACAAAAATGGATGTATTCCAAGGGGAAGTGGAAGGAATGATATGATTTTCCTTCAATTTTTGATTAACTATTTCCTGGGCCGCCTCTATTTTTTCTTAGAAAGGGGCCACTGGGGGACCCAGATAGGATTATTGGATTTCCATGTTATCTTTAATGGTTCAGTGGCCCCTCCGGAAAACCCAGCCCCTTAGTCCCTGTTTGTCCTTCAGCTTGAATGGGGAAGGTCATACCTTGTAGATTCTTGCCTAGTCCTTTTCCAGGGATATAACCTTGTCCCACTATGACTGGTAAAAGGATTGGGTTTAGACAGGAAATATTTTGTTCAACTGAGGAAGAAATGACAACATCCATCTGTGTTAAAATGTCTCTTCCCCAAAGAATGATAGGCAGTTGAGCTAATACATAAGTTTGGAATGTCCCCCTTTTCCCATCAGGGTCCTCCCAAGATAATACAGCTGAACTTTGTAATGGGGTTTGGGCAAATCCAAGTCCCCATAAGGTAGTACTGGATGCTGTAACAGGCCATGATTTGTTACAGTCCTTCTGTCTTATAATAGAGATGTCAGCACCCATGTCTATTAGACCCTCTATGGGAGTACCATTAACTTTTAATTTAAGCATGGGTCTATTTTTTGTTGCTTGTGCCCAAAAGACACCTGATCCTGTGGATCCAAATCCATTGTTTATTCCAGTCATTTGTGAAGTGGGAAAGGCCCCATGATGGCTAGACAATATCAATATTTGTGCTTTCTTATCTCCTGGAGAAACAAGAGATACCCCTCAAGGGGAAGATAACATAATCTTTATTTCTCCAGTATAGTCAGAATCAATGACTCCTGGCAATACTAGTAAACCTGACAGAGTTGTGGAATTCCACCTAACAATAATCCTGCTGTGCCCTCAGGGAGTGGTCCATGTACACCCATGGGGACCACTTGTACTCCCATTTCTGGAGTTAAAACAAGTCAGGCGAGGCACAGAGGTCCAATCTCCCGCTCCCTGATGTTCCTCAGGACAACGAGGAGATAGTCGGAAGTGGTTGTGAGTGGGGATCTGTACTATGGGATTCTGAAAGGCCCCGTATGTTTGAGGGCCCCGGGTTGGCCCCCCCCTGGCCATTTATTGACTGGGCTGGCATAGGATATCTCTCTATATCAAATCTTGATGTACAATATTTTGCCCAGTGCCTTCCTTTTTGGCACCGGGGACATAGACCTAGGGCAGGTTGATTTGTCCCTTGCTATTCTCTAGTCTTAGGTGTTCCCCTGGGCTTTAATCCTGTGGGCCTTTCAGGGCAGTCTCTTCTGAAGTGCCCTTCTTACCCACACTTAAAGCATATTATTCCTTTAATTCTTGATTGCCCCTGATTTGGCCCATGAAGAGCAGCAGCTGTTACTTGTCCTGTAATGACTGCATCATTCATATCCCTGCAGACCTTTATATAAGTACTTAAATCTTTATTTTTCCATGGTCTTATAGCTTCTTTACACCATCTATTTGCTTGCTCATAAGCTAATTGTTTTATTAAGAGCATAGCTTGTTCTGAATCCCCAAATACTCTAGCAGCCATTTGGATTAGTCTATCAACAAAATCTGCAAATGGTTCATTACTTCCCTGAATCACCTTGGACAACTGCCCCTGTAAATCTCCTGACCCTTGAATTAACTTCCAGGCTTTAGTGGCAGCAGCAGCAATTTGTGCGTACACCCCAGGATCATAAATAATCTGCTGTTGAGCAACTTCATAGTTTCCTTCTCCTGTTAACATTTCTACATTTCTTTGAGGAAAGCCTGTGGCAGTGTTCCAGCATGCCGTTTCTAATGAGGCTTCCTGCCATGCAGTTTTCCACACTAGGTACTGCCCCCCTGATAGCACAGCTTCACATACCCTTTTCCAATCTTCTGGCACTAGATTTAGCCCCGATACTGATTCCAACATACGAATTGTAAATGGGGCCTGTGGATCGTACGTAGCCACTGCTTCCTTAAAATTTTTTACTGTTTTGAAATCTAGAGGTTGGTGGAATCTTTGTCTATTTTGGTCCTCTATCACAGGGAAGAATTGTGGGACTGCTGAGGTTTCCCTAAGGGGGATTTCTTCTCCCCTTGGTGAAAAACACATCTGATTTATAGCATGCGCTAACTCCTCCCAAGGGTACTTTGGGGGATATAGGGGGCAGACTGCTTGAGGTGGAGCGGCTGCCTCCAGGAAGGGATTGGTATTCCTTCCCGATTGGGGGCGACCGTGTCCTTGATGCTCTTTCTAATTCCTCCCCAGTAAGCCCCTCCTCCTCTTCTTCCTCTTTATGAGAATTTACACTTAGTTGTTTCTTTATCTCTTCCAGACACATATTTCCTTTTTTTTACTAAAGTTATTATTTTATCTTTTTTAGATGTTAGACATTCCTTTATGAGCTGCCACATGGGAAAAGTACCTCTAGGTAATGGGGATTGCTTTTCTGCTTTAATAAGATCCTCTTTATGATGTTCCCATTGTGGAATATGTAGGACTCCCTCTTCCAAAAACCAAGGACTAACCTTGGCCAGTTTAGTTACATATGCTGTTACAGTAGATCGTTTTATGGCAGTTCCATTAGACTTAAGTACATCTTGTATGATTCCTTTCATTTGATTTCTTGACACTTATGATCCCATCCTGGAGTTATGAGACCTCCCTTTACCAGGGCTATGCAGACTCCCTTCACCGGATTTATGTGGCCTCCCTTTACCGGGGTTATCCTACAGTTTTCCTATAGCTTACCTAAAGTTACTTAGTTTTCCTATAGCTTACCTTAAGTTACTTAGTTTTCCTATAGCTTACCTTAAGTTACTTACGTGGGAGGACGCAGAAGGAGGAAGAAGCTCTCCGTGCGGGCCACCACTTGTTCTGTCCAGCAGAAATGGCACAGAAAAAGGAGACACCACCAATCTTTAGTTGACCAGATTTATTGCATCCTCCCTGGTTTTATGCCTCCTTTGTTCTCCCACTATCTCCCTTCTTCTACCCTCTCCATCTCTCCTCCCCCAGGCTCCTAGCTCATCAGCCAATTATAGCAAAGCTTTCTCTCATGCAGGAGAGCATGTAGAGGAATGTCAGCATAGCACTATATGAATCACGAGCTGTCCACGCGCAGCATGATATTGGATAGCCAATCCTAGAGCCTGGTGTTAACACGTCATAAGTCTCCAAGGAACTAGTAGGCAAGCAACCTTTTTGGGTACTTCCTTATTTTGGTAGCCAGTGCCCTTTGGCTCACTGCCAGGCGCCATCTTGTACAAGATGGCCCTCAACACTTGGTGGCACCAAAGGAGATGACATAAATATCTGGACTATGAAGCCGTTGTAGGAAATGATGTTCTTGCTGGGTCACAAAATCCATAATCCATTGAGGGGCTACCATGGAGATAAAGCAGACATTCATGAAGATTAAAGAGTTGGTGTTATGATTTTCATAACATTCATTTTTTCCTTTCTGTAAAACATAATATAAGATAATTAAAAAGCAACCACAGATGTAGAGAAAATATTAGCAAAAAATTTTCTAATAAGTCACTATTATCCAAATTACACAAAGAATCCTTAAAACTCAGTAAAAAGAAAGCAACCACCAACCTTATTTAAAATTGGGCCAAAGACTTTAGTAGACACATCATCAGAGAAGATAGGCTACTTATAAGCTGATGAAGCCCCTCAGCATATGTCATTGGAGAATGAAAATCAAGACAAAAATGAAATACTACTGGACACCTAATAAAATGTCCAAATCCAGAACAGGAAATACCAAAAAGAGTGAAGTTGCACAGAAACAGGAACTCTCACTGTCACTAGGAATGGAAAATGGTAGACTCACATTTGATGATTGGCAGTTTCTTATGCACACCCTTACTATAAGATTCAGCAATCACAACCCTTTTTATTCACAAAACAAGTTGGAAACCTATGTCTACACAAACTCTGTGTATAGATATTTGTAGCAGTTTTCTCAAAACTGATTGCCAAATTTAAAAGAAATCAAGATGTCTTTCAGAAGGTTAATAAATAGAAAAGCTGTGGTATATCCAGTTTATATATAAAATGAATGGAGTATTATTCTCTTTTAAAAAGAAATAACACATCAAACCATGGGAAAAACACAGAGGAAATTTATAAGCACACTACTAGTAAATGGAATCAGTTTGCAAAAATTAATATTACATGATTTCAACCATGTGCCATTGTGGAAAATATAAAACTTTAATTTGCATGTTATTATAAATATGTGTTCTGCCATCATGTTAGTCAAAATCCACAGAATATTCATAAAGAGCAAAGGCTGTTGTTAACTGTTTTGCATGAAAATCATATGACCATGCAGTTTCATCAGTTATAACAACTGCATCACTTTGGTGGGGAATGGCAATTATGAGGAAGTGTTCTGTGAGTACAGGCAGGTGGTATAAGAAAGCTCTGTCACTTTTACATTAAAGCCTATATTTTAAATCTCTGTCCTTCATTGGAAGTAAGTTTGATATCAGTTAAAAATTATTTTCAAATTAGTTTATTACTCTAATCTTAAGATAAAAATAATCAAAACTAGTGTTGGCTTTTATAGAATAAATTGGAAGACACTGCAATTGATTAACTGAATTTCCATAAATGTAAGTTATAAAAATATTTTTTAAATATTAGTACATAATAGTAACTTTGAATATCACTTAGACATAATAGTAAATTTGAATAGTAACTTAGACATCATTAAAATTAAAAGATTTTCCATCTGAAAAGTATGCCATTAGCAAAGTTAAAATCTTACACACAGAATTGAAGAAATAATAACAAATCTGGTATCTAAGAAGGGAACTTGTTTCCAGAATATGTATTAAACAACACACTTCATACTAAGAAGAAAAATAAGCCAATTAAAAATAGGGAAAATATATGAATAAGATTTTCTCCACAAAAATTATGCAAGTGGCCAAAAGCACATGAAAAATTGTTTAAACTCTTTGAGCTTTTAAGAAAGACCAACCAAAGCCACACTGAGATGCCACAGCACACCCCAGAATCATAGAAAGAAAATAGCAAGAGCAGCCATGGTGTGGAGCAACTGGAGCTCTAAACATTGCCAGTGGAAACACAGAAGAGGGCTTCCACACTGAAAAAAACGTTTGATAGTTTCTCAGCATGTTCCGTATGTAGTTGTGGTATGACCTAGCAATTTCATTGTTGGGGAAACACTCAAGAGAAATGAACATATCTTTGCACAAAATCTTTTACTGTATACTACAAGCAGCATTATTCAAAATAACCAGAATCTAGAAACCATATACCAACTAACTGATAAATGGAATATTATTTGACAGTAAAAGGAAATAAATACTGATACTATTCTACAATATGCACAAAAACTTTAAATAAATGATGGTAAAATAAATGTGTTACAAAAGGCCATATATTGTATGATTTTTTGTTTGTTTGATAAACACATCAAAAGCAAACATACAATGATGGATATTAGGGTTCCCTAAGAATTGGTCAAGATGCTGGTTGTGAAGCATGAATAGACTCTGAGTTTCTCTTTGAAGGATGAATGATGTTCTAAACTTAAGACTATGTTGATGGCTGCACAACCCTATGTTGTAAATGTCCTCAAATTAAACACTTTGAATATGTGAATTCAATCTTAACTAAACTTTGAAAATATATAAATGTTAAAGCTAGTGAACACTTCTATAGAACAAAAGACAGTGGAGCAACTATCATCATCTTACCAGAAGCATCTTACCACAAGAGAAAGATGTGAAAATATCTGTTAAATATGATAGATAACAGGTATTAAGAATCCCTATTTATCATTATTATAATTCACAAGGTCAACATTTTATTTGATAATTGAATACACATAATTCAGACAGAATAACTCTTAGTAAATTTTATCTTTGGGAGATGAACCATATGCAGCTTCAGTCAAGGCCACCTTGGCTTCTAATCTGTACATGGGCCACATGGACCACAGCAAGGGCTCCTGCTTCAGCCTTCAAGGAGAGGTCACAGTACTGCTCAGGAGGGCAATTTTTGTACTTGTTGCTGGAGAAATCCAAGTTTCTGCTGCCCCAAGTTCTGTAGCACCCAAGGAGTATGGACTATGAAGTTGGGACTCAAACCTCTATTGTGACAGGTCTAACGTCATGTGAACAGCCCCAAATTTCTGCCCTTGAAAACACCAGGAGTGTTTTGTTTTTATTTTTTTCCTACTTCTGAGTAGGAGTTTTCCTGTTTAATTTCTATGAAAGCTACATAGTAACTGTTCCAAACAAAACATGTGGACTCTAAAAATCACAGCCTCAGCATTATCTTGTGGAGTATATTCCAAGATTGAAAGGACAAATATGGGTGAGAAGACCTAAAATCTTGAGCATGAAAACTATGTGAACTTTCAGGCTTTGGAGTCAGTCCTCTGCCAGTCCCCAAAACAATAGTTTTCCTTTGACTGATGAATGCACGATGAGTTCACCTAGGACAGAATCTCCAAAGACTGACTTTTTTTCTTCTCCCCAAGTGGTACCACAGACCTTCAATACCTACAGACCAAAATATAGAGCCAAATAAGCGAAGCTCCCAATATGAAAGGAGAGAGCTTTGCACAGAAGAAGATCTGAATTCACTATTGGGAATTTTGCATGCTAGGAGGACACTTTTTGAGGAATGAGTCTTGGGATTTTTGGACTCGATTGGCTAAATCTAATTAAGGGAGGCTATTGAATAGGCCATGTGTTTCAATAAGTCTCCATGGGCATCAATCTTCTGGGAACTTGGGCAAAATTACAGGTTACAGCAATAGATATGAAGAGGGGCGTCCTGAGGGAAAGAACAGGTTGAGAAGACTTCACCTCCCAGAATGATGCTGCACTGGGGCAGGGGGCACACCAGACATCTGAGGACTGTTGTATGTAATACCTAACTTATTTCAGATAGGAAAAGACTTAAAGTGCTATTATAACATTCAAGGCAAGTTGGAAACTTCTAAAGGTCATTTTATAAATTGTCTTTTCGTATAATGCTTTCTCAGAGAAAGTTCTATGTGTCTGCCAATCAGTACTCTTACTATTACTTATGTGTTATATATTTATGTGCATATGAATGATACTAACATCTAAAAAAAAACCTCATGTTGTTTCTTTTATTATAGGAGCCCCTACATCATCGACAAGAGATAAAGTTAGAAACACAACAATATTGCCAGGAATTTCGAGATAAAAGCTATCACAATAGATTTGAAATATACTCAAGTTTTTCCCAATTATTGCCATTTAATTAAATGATCTGGCTCATGCAAAAAAAAAATAAAAAAAAACCAGAAAACACTAACCAAAAACAGCAACAACTATATTTCTTTACTCCCAGCAAGTTATATTGGAATTCATGATATTCCAAGTCCTTTCCATGCCATAAATACTGAAATTTAACTTTTTCTTTCTTGATCTCAGGCATAATAGAAATTATCCTACTTTATAATGACCATTATAAAGACTGTATGGTTTGGTAGTTCTTTAGGAAGCAAATATATCTTAACAGAGATCCCTCTTACAAAGAGAATTCTGAAGCACTTCCTTTTGAGATTTTCATTGCTATACATACAATAAATCAATTCAAAAAGTACGTGTTGTTAAATTTAATTTTTAAAACAATTTGTTTTTTTAAAACAAATTATGCTTCCAAAATAAAAACTGCAATATATTTATCAAAGTTATTTTAATCAATCTTATACTTAACTGGTGATGTATTCCAGTACTTAGAAGTCTCAGGATGAATAAAGAATTTTTTTCTATGTGCCCTTCTAGTTAACTAATAGAAATTCATGCATTTAGCATGAATACATAGTGCTCTATATCATACAGTGTGAAATGGCTAAATCCAGCAAGACAACACAAGCTTTAACTTCACATACTCACCATTTCATAGGGGAGAACATTTGGTATCTACTCTTCTTGGCATTTTTAGAACACAGTCTATTGTCATTAATCACAATCACCATGTTATACAACAAATCTTTTGAAATTCTATCCAATGAGATTTTGTATGCCTCCACTATCTTCTCCCCAGCTCCTCCTCCCCAACTGCCCTACCTCCTGGCTATCACCATTCCATGCCACCTCCATGAGATGACATCTTTCTTTAAACTTATCAATGTATTTTCATAATTAAATTTTCACCTGTTAAAGGTCTTCATAATTCTCCAAATGATACTTTTTGTAAACGTGCAGAGTGGAAGTTCTTCATCTTGATTTAGGGCCCAAAGTTAGCTAGGCACACAGATAAGAAAGTGGATGTTCCTGGTGTGCAATTAGTTATTGCTCTCTGCAGATGGGACTTGTGAATCACATTGAGGAGTTTCTTTTAGTTTTCAAACTAAACAAAAGTGTTACCTCACCACAAATGAGTATCCTCATCCTAGGAAGGAAGAAAGGCTGTCAATTAAGCAAGCTCATAACACACACACATACATATAATCATACAAGGAAAGCGAGTGTGGCATTGGACATATAAATCAGGTTAACTGTGGTAATTATTTCAAAATGTATGTGTGAGTCAAATTATCACATAGTAGACAGTGAATACATAAGATTTAAGTTTGTCAATTACACTGCAGTAAAACTAGGGGAAAAAAGGAAGTAAAACTTGCTGAAATTTGGAACGTAAGTCTGCTGAGTAAATTGCTCCATTTATGTATGAATTTTCAATGTCTGTGACTTGGAAGGGAACTCAGATCACCTGTATCATCTGCAACACACCACATAACTGCAAAACTAGATCATAGAGAGGTGGTGGATATTCACAAGGTTTTCAAATATGAGAAAAACAGGGCTGCCTTTTTCTGGTGCTCTGTCATCTGTTCACATCCCCCATTAAGAAACTGAATTATGGACACTTCTATTGCAGCAGGAACCAAGTGTCCAGGTCATGAGCAAGTTTGTAGAATATGGTCCTAGGGTAAAAATAAAGTTTTTGGCACAGTTTTTCACTTTCAAGAGACCCAAGATGAGTCCTGCTTGAAAAATTAAAACAATGAGATGAGGTTTAGAAATAGGATATACTGAAAAAGAAATAAGAAGACCACTGGGGATCAAGTCAGGTTCAGGTTTTGATGTTGGTTGTTGATCTAGAGGGTACCCCTGGTGGGATCATCCAATTCAGAAAGTTGAAGCTCACCAGAACATTCATTGCTGCCTAGACAGGTATCTGATTCTGGTGTTTATTTTCAGTAAGCCTGTTCTTGATGTATATGTGGGCAACATGTTCCAATAGCAAAATGATTTCAGTTACTGTGAAAATTTGACTATTTCATTTCTACCCCAAATTAACAGGTCTTACAAGAGTATATGTTAATACAACTCTGATTTATTTTTTTAATCCTCATAATTGTAAAAAAAAATCAGGGTGAAAGGGAATCAACACAAGTATTGTTAGTAGGATAGTCTTCATTTGTGGGATTCATGGAAAAATAGTGGCAGAGAGGTTGACTGCATACTTAGGTTTAAGTATGTGTGTATGTATGTATGCATGCATGTATGTATGTATGTATGTATTCTGGTTACTGGAGACTGAACTCAGGAGTGCTTTACCACTGAGTTACATTCCCAGTCCTCTCATTATTTTACTTTTTTTTTGTTTTATTTGATTTATACAGTGTCTCACTAAGTATGAAACTTGTCTCAAACTAGTGTGATCCTCCTGCCTCAACCTTACAAGTAGCTGATATTACAGTTGCATATCATCCATAATTATTTCATGCCTGCATATTATGGATAGAAACCAGAATATGTTCTATCTCTCATGTCCATTATCTGTAGCTTGACTTTTTACATTATTTCTTTCAAGGGACCTTACCGTAAATGTTTTTGTGATTTTTATTTATAAGAATGTAATGTATCTTAGCATTTCTTCTTCTATTTGGCAATACTATTCTTGAAAGAGCAAGGTTGGTAGTGTCATGCAAAAGTTCATTCTACAATGCATGGTTAATAAAAAAATTACATTTAATGCTTTTGATGTGTCTTTCGGAAAATGGAATTCAGGTGATTTAGGCTGGATGTGGCTATGCTTAATTCCAGATTTCAAGGTGGGCCCAGGTTCCTCCAGGTAGCTTTTCTCTCTCATGCACAAAGTAACAATGTTCTCTTACTCTACCAGTAAGATTGCACAACTGCCCACCATACAAGAACTGGGCGCAACGGAACACTGAAAAATAAAGCATTCTCACTCAGAAACCAAGAAGTACCCCTATATATGAGACTGTTTTCATTTCTAGATATATTTAATTAAGAAAAGGATGATACACGGGCAAATATGAAAAACATGGTTATATATTTCATTGAGCCTTGCTTAGAAATGTGTCTCCAATGGTTTGTGCTGGTCCAGGGGAGAGGAGGATAGCCACTGAATGAAAAATACAGGAATAAAAAACTTTAGTATTTTTCATCTTGAAAATTAGAATCATTTCCATCTTTTTATCAAAGAAGTTTCCAACCAAACTCATGCTGTCATACCCCAGGGTGGCAGTCATGCTTATGCTTTTGCATCCACAGAATCAAAGGCTATGTGGACCACTTCCTCTCTCTAGACTGTGGAGAGTGTCAGTTCTCATGTTTCTCATACATCTTCTTAGGAATCACGCTAGACTCTGAGCTCCTCTGAAGGAGAGTGACTCAGGTAATTTTGTGGACAAGTATGAGTTTATAAAGTCACTGAGGGAAACTTGAGTACTCTGTCATTTGTTCAACTTTATCTTCGAAAAGCACAAATCAGGAAACTGCAATTTTCTCAGGGACTCATCATTCTGATGTCACCAATACCCCAACAGCATTAATCCTTTAGTTCAATGGCACAGTGGAAAGACTGTTGTGGAAAAAAGTTATCAAATGAAAAACATACTTTTAGCCCGGTTTTCTAAATTCAGTTCAGTTTCAGCAGAACAGATGGTGCTGTTAGAATCCCATTGACGCTTACATCTCCTGTGTTCTAAGTACATCAAGAATCATCTATTCCTAGATTTTTAAATCTGAGTACACAGATGTTCCATTGACTGTATGAAAATAACCAGAGGACAGAGTTAAAAATACATATATTGGCATAGCTCATATTCCTGGCTAAATGAATCAGACTGTCTTAAAAATAGTTTGTTATATTTCCAGAAAACCCCAGAAGGTGACATTAATGATCAACATACAGTGAGGAGCATAAATCTAATTTTCATTTAATGATTGATCTACTAGAGGCACATGGAAGCCCAGTGCATGCTTCTCCAAGCTGGGCACTAGCCATGGATATGCATAGTTTTAAAGCAAGGCTTACCCTTTTGTTATAGCTCCTTACATAGATGTCTTGCAGACTTAAAATATCTCCATCTTTATTTTTGGGAATTCAGCCACACCAGATATCACTTTTGAGCACCACAGTCTTTACCATATTATACTCCACCCCAATTATAAACACAATTCTAAGTTGATGCAGCATCTATACTATTAGATTTGTGGTTGTGATAAGGAAACAATGGCAGAGAGACAATCTCAGATATGTTCATTTACCATGAAGAATAATGTGCAGTGAGGAAAAAAATGGTAAGGGAAAAGAATCTACCACTGGGCCACATAAAAGTTAACATCAAGAAAAGAATATCTATCCACTATGGGACTCTCTAGGACCCAGAGGTGAAAATAGTGTTAGACCAGTCAATAATAAATGGCTTACTATATTCAGTAAAGCTGTTTAGTTCAAAAAAATATTGTAGGATTATGGTTTTCAACACATTCATTTAATTAGGCTGCATTTACACTTGAGATGAAGTCACAGTAGCCTGGTTCTCAAATGTGGTTTGCTTACATTCACTCTTGACTTTGGCTGGTAGTCACTTGTAGCTGGTAGAGACGGCAAGTAAAGATGAGAGTCAGAAGAAGAAATTTTGTGAGATGGTACAGTTGACGGGAGTTGGAGACAGTAGTGTGTGTATAAAGAAAATCAAACCTAAGAGTGGAAACGAATTTTTTCCCAAGACCAACACATGAAAGCAAATTCTTCTATCTTTCAAGATTGTGTTTTATCTGTAACTTTATGAACATAACTCTGCTCCCATTCCAAGATTACTAGCCTGAGTTTTCACTGTTTTGTGAGACTTATATAAAAATTCATTAGGTAAGATTTGATGTTTTTATGTATTCTATCATTCATCCAAATTATGTATTATTGATTCTCTAATCTGTTCCAAACATAGTTTGCAATGCCAGAAATAATCTTAAATATTTCATAGTAGGTTTTTAATCACTTAAAGAAAATGACAAGAGACAAAGGGTAGGAGGAGAAAACAATGATGCTTACTCTGATTAAGCTGAGATTCTGAGCATATTAAGACTCTGTGGCTTTGGATATTTAGAACATTATGTGATTGTGAAGTAGTAAATATATTGATCATGATGAAGAATAATTCTGTGCTATGTGTGTTTATTTCATGTGTTACTTCTGAAAACACTCTGATGTTATTATTTTGTTCATTAACTAAGGCTTCCACATTACAGTCATCCAGTTTGAATTATTATTTCCAACTATTTGCTGTTAGCATTCCAGAAAGCCTTCTTAACCCATATTTTTTTCATGGCATTCTTTACTTCTGCATTTCTCAGTGTGTAAATCATGGGGTTTAGCATGGGAGTGATAATGGTGTAAAACACAGCCACCATCTTATCCTCTGTAAATGTAACATCAGGGCGCATGTATGTGAAAGTACAGGGACCAAAAAAGATGATGACCACCGCAATGTGGGCTCCACATGTGGACAGAGCTTTGCGTCTTCCTTCTGCTGACTGCTTTCTCAGAGACACCAGAATGGCAGTATAGGAGATGAGCAAGATCACAAAGCTCCCCAGGGTGACGGTACCACTGTTGGCTGTCACAACACCACCAATAACATGTGTGTCTATGCAGGCAAGTTTGAGCACAGGGCGGACATCACAGAAGTAGTGATCGATCTCATTGGGTCCACAGAAGGGTAGCTGAACTACTAGGGACACGGGGATGACAGTGTGTATGAACCCACCTACCCAGGTCCCCAGCAACATTTTATGGCACTTCTCCCGGTCCATAATGGTCATATAGTGCAGGGGTTTGCAGATGGCCACATAACGATCATAGGCCATTACAATAAGGATAAAAATCTCAGTGCTTCCAAAGAAATGCACCCCAAAGAGTTGCAATATGCACCCTTCATACGAGATAGTTTTGTTCTTTGCTAACAGGTCAACAATCGTCTTGGGTGCTGTGGCTGAAGAGAAACAAATGTCCACAAAAGACAAGGAGTTGAGGAAGAAATACATGGGAGACTTCAGAAGATTCCCCATGAAAATGGTCAGCATGATGAGGAGGTTTCCCAGAAGAATAACTGTGTAAAAGAATAAGAATACCACAAAGCAGACTCCTTCAATCTCTGGATTTTGAGAAAGTCCCCAGAAAATAAATTCGGTTACATTGTTTAGTTTTTCCATGTAATGAATCAAGTAGGCCAAGTTACCAAAGGAGTTAAATTATCTGAAAGAAATACATCAGAAAGACTATTAGCATTTTTTTTCTAATTCAGGTTAAATTAATAATCATAGTTAAAAATGGAAAAATGATCCTGACTGTAAATTGACATGAATAATTACAGAAATTTTAGTGTTTCCATTCTTATCATTTACCTCAATAATATATCTGATTTATTCACTGCAGAAGGGGAAGCAGAGAACAGAGAGACAAAGCAAATCCCTGAAGTAACACATCTAACCAAGGTGCTCGCATGCCTAACCTTTACCTAAGGTTTACATAGGTCATTACAGATAAACATTTACTTAGTTCTGTTCCTGTAAAAGACACACAATCAGATTTAAAGTGATCCTTTGTTTGGAGACAAGGTTTCCCTTTCTTTGATGATGAAGTAAAAACATGCCCACAGGATCCCTTCTGAATACAGCCAATTCTGGTCATTACATACACTCATAGGTCCTTGGAATGTCCAGACTGGGTGACTTCTGCAGGCTCCCCTTCAGATCTCTGTGTGTGAATTTATGGCTTCTGTTTGAACTCAAGCTCCTGCAATGTGGAGTGTCTGAGGGTTCACCAGTATTTATTTACTCCAGCACTATTTGTTACTAAACATTTGTATAGTAACTGAAAACACACAAATTCCACAAAAGTGAAAAATATGGAAAACACAAAAATGAAAGATCCACCCTTTTTGTGTCAATATTCCTTATGTGTCCTTCCAATTTTTCACATCTCCAGTTAGAATATTTTAGTTCTTCAATTTTGGGAGAGTGTAACACTGCAGGAAAAGATTGTCCTTTAGGGATTGTTATTATGGGTTTAGAAAATGCATAATGTTTCATGTAAATGGACACATCTCCATGTTGGAATTTCAGACACACTCGTGAGGTTACTTTTATGTTTTGGAGGAATGGCATACAGAGGAGTTTTCACTGAGGGTTTTCAAGGTTCTTCATGAACTCAAGCCACTAGAGGATTCCTCTAAATTTTGATAGTCATCTCATCCCCTTAACATCTATCTAGTGCCTTGCTTCCTACTGCTGGGGAATCTGCTCTCAGCTAGTGTTTTGCAGGCTATGCCAGTCATTGTCAGCTTTATGACAACTGCAGATTTCATCAGATCTGTGTACTAGAAGTTGTAGAGTTATCAGCACAGATCTGATTACTTTTGTGCATTACAAAATAGCAATACTAATGGTAATAATAGTAACAGCAATACTACAAATCAGATCTAGAATCGGCCACATCCCCTGCTTCACAGGTTTCTTCCCCTGTTGTTTTTCCTGTTCAACTTAGATAACAGTACTATTCTCCACTGAGAGCACTTCACTTTACAAGAATTCAACTAACAGTGGTTTTCAACAGCTGTGAATAATGTTACTTGACTCTGTTGTAAGAGACAATGATCATCCACACATTACCTGGGATATGTTCCACTACTGTTCATTCTACAAAGTCCTAGAAAAATTCTGCTATCTTCTGAAATCAAGACCCAGTTCAACGTAATCCATTCTCCCCTTTCTGATCATTTCTAATGTGATAAATTTTCACAGTCCTTTGAAATGATTGGCATTTTCTGTTCACATTCATGCTACCTTATTTCTTGGTTGTGCACAGATGCACTTCATTATTTATCATCCAAATTTTATTTATCTATAACTTCTTAGAATTGTGTCTTCCAGTAATATTACTCTTGTTAAAATATAACCTTTGTATCAAATTCCCCACGTTGCCAAACATCTATATTAGTTATAGAAGAAAAGAATCTCACCGTATTTTCCAGGGCTTATATTTCTCTTTACTTTTCTATGTCTTCCTGATATATTTTGGGTGCAGTTTGGAATTGAAATAAGGGTGATGCCTGAAGAATTGCTTTGTAAATAATCAGTTTCAGGGACCATTCAGTCATCTAAACTCAAAGCCTGCTAGAAAATCGGTGTTACTTCTAGTTTCTTCCACGTACTGAAATCATCTGTTCTGCAATATCTTTGGTAAAGAAAGTCTTTTCCTCTGCTTATAAAGTTACTATAGAAGAAATGATGCAATACTGGTAATGACCTTAGGGAAAGTTTTTCCCAAAACCTTTCACCATGATTAAAACCAAATCACATACCTAAGGAGAGATGTAACCTACTGAATTTTTTTTTCAAACTAAAAGTGGCTTTACTTCATTTTAAATCCAAGTGACTCTTATATTTAGAACTGTTACCTTAATTACAAAGCAATTCATCAAACATAAGTAATTTTGGATTGCATATTGTTCCTTGAATTACTGACCCTTGCTATATGCATAATATAGTATATATTTAATATGAAATGTATTAAATATATATTTCTGTGTATTGAAATTAAATTAGTCTGTTTTGTGGAAAGTTCTCAGAATGTAAAGGATATATTTGGTGGTACTTTCAGCATTCACTTCTTTTCTTCCTAAAGGGATGCATGCTGGTTTCTGGAGAAAGAGGTGGGATGAGATGCATTTGTGATATACAAAGAAATAAACTGTAGTGTGGGCTATAATTCCTTTAGGTCTGAGCTTAAATTATTAAGATTGACTCTTGTCCTTCTCCTTTTATTTTATTTCCCCTCATCCTTGTCTATTTTTCTTTCCACTGAAGACCTTATCTTATATTTTTGTTTTATGACAATAAAAATAAATGTAAGAGATTTTCCTCATCAGGTTTCAGCAGAGAAGTTGACTCAATAAAAAAGGAAAAGGCATCAAGAAGCAGATGTGTGATGGTTTCATGTCTGTGTAACCTTTCAAATGACCTAGTTTATAAAGCATAAGGATTCTGTGAGCCAATAGAAGCCAATGAGTCCATTTGGAAATATACTACTGTTGTCCATCACACAGGGGCTACAACTCAGACATTTAGAAGAGATTGTAATAAATATGTGTCATCTGTTTGGCACATTTTATTCACAGTACTCTTTCCTGCACACATTTACATTACATTATTGAGTTTTGAGGGTTATTCATGATATTAAACTTTAATGTCCCTACACACGCAACAGTTGTTCAATCCATGAGTCTCTGCCAGGAAGTGGAACATATGAGAGTATACAGGTTTGCATGAGTGGCTTCATAAATTTAGGCCTGTTTACAAAAGTTACTGAGCTAATACCCATTGGAGGAGCTTCTGGAGTTTACTCCTGATTACTATGAAGGACCTGACCAAGATGCATGAGAACTGAGACTCTCCATTTCTAATGGAATTCTAACTCTCAAGAGCATTATATTCCAAAGACATATGATTATAAGACTGACTGCCAATCCTGTAGTGCTCCATCCTTCCTGTGACAAGATAGTAAAGTGTAATTTTCATAAGTTGTTTCATTAATTAAAAAAATAAGAATCTTTCTTATTTTGCATGTGAAACAATTAATTTAATTAGTAGTGGAACAAGCTGAAAACATTTCTTCCTTCATCTTCTAACTGGAGGTTATAGAACTATCCATTAGAGCAATGTAAACTAGTGTAAACACATTTCTAAGCAATTCTCCTTGGAATATGTAAACAGAGCTTTCATCTTTCTCCATAGGCCAGTGGTTTTCTCATTTAAACATACCCAGAAGTGTATCACATCAGGGTCTCTAGAATTAAAGTCTGCAGTTTGCAAGTGGGAATGGCTTGTTGGTTCATTGTTCTGATGCCTCTACTTCCTGTATGGTGATCACTTGTGAAGGTGATCTGCCATGCAGAAAAAAAGATATTTTTTTATTTATGCATAGGTAGAAAAGTCACCTTGAATACACCAGCTTTACCATGATGTCTAGAAGAAAACCCAGTCAAGCACCACTAGGTCAGCCGAATGCTAGTTTGTCCAAAGACCCAGGAGAGACAAATATAGCTTTCTTTGTATCAATCATGAGTTCAGAATGGACATTTGTACTGTATCATTGAGCTTGCTGATCCAAGGCAAATATTGATCAAACTGTACAGTTGGGAAACTGGGGCCTCTAATGTATGTGCACTGAATAGAAATGCCACATTACTCAAAGCATCTGATTACTGGAGTTTTTCATCTCCACTGCAACAAGTTTGTTAGTCAAATCTGCACTGGATGGCACCTTGACAGAGAGAGAACATCAGTGTTCAACCTGCCTCACCACAGCCTCTGAAAGAAAGAAAAAAATATCAGCCACTGATTTTCGACATCATTTTGAATTCCTTAGTTTAAAAGATAATATTTCTTAGAAATTAAGATTAATATTCAGTTTGTAAAGTAAAGGGGGCTATTATTTTTGCAAGAAAGCAAGTTATTAGGAATGAGTGTGCTTGAGTTAGTTACCTTATGTGGTTTCCAATAAATGGCCTATTGCTTCATTTTTTGTGTGATCTTAGTTAAGTTCAACAACTTTCTGGTTTTAGTTCCTTCATTTGCCAAACAGTGATTATAGAACATATCACAATGATTCTTGTGTAATACAGGCAAACATATGTGTATACAATGAAATAAAAAATTACCCAATTTTTGGCTATTTATTTGATTTTACAAGGACTAATTCAAATGACATACATATGAAAAAAATCTTCAATATTCCTAGAAATCAAGGAAATACAAAACAAAACTATACTGTGAATTCATCTCACTCCAACCAGAATGGCAATCATGAAGAATAAAAAATAATGATACATGCTGATGAGAATGTGGGGGAAAGATACACTCACACATTCTTGGTAGGACTGCAAATTCATAAAACCACTTTGGTTTGCACTATGGATACTCCTGAAAAGACTAGCCATGGAACCACTGCGTGGTCCTACTATTCTACTCCTTGGTAATTATCTAAAGAGCTGAAATCAGCATACTCTAGTGATACAGGCTCATCAATGTGCTTACACTAATCACAATAGCCAAGTTATGGAACCAACCCAGGTGCCTGTAAACAGACAAACAGTGGAGTTTTACTCAGCCATAAAGAAAAGTGAAATTAGGACGTTCACTGGTAATGGATGGAACCAAAGTGCATCACACCAGATTCAGAAAGTCAAGTGTCATGTGTTTTCTTCATGTAAGCAAAATATGGAAAAAATAAGGGAATAAAGGAATGATTGTATAAAAAACAAAAGGGAGACCAGGGAAGGAAACAGAGAGGATAGAGGGGGAAGGAGAAGGAACATAAAAGTGCAGAATGAAACTGACCAAATTACAGTATGCACATATATCAATATACCTCAGCGTATTTCATCTCTCCTTATCTCTATAAAATACCACTTAAAAATTAAATAAATTTTTAAAAAGACAAATAGTTTGTGAATTTCCATGAATTTTTAAAACAAGTGAAGCTCACTTTCATTCAATGAGATTAACATTCAATTGAACATATATTTCAGTAGAAAGAGAAAAACCAATCATGAAATTCATTTGGAAAAAATAAAAAACTCAGAATAGACAAAGTAATTCTTAGTACGAAAAGAAAAGAAGGAAGCATCATAATACCAGAACTTAAAACTATGCTACAGAGCCACAGAAACAAAAACAGAATGGCACCAAAACAGACACATAGACCAATGGTACAGAACAGAAGGCACAGAGACAAAACCACATAAATACAAGTATCTCATTCTAGACAAAGGATCCAAAAACATCCAAAGAAAAGATAACCTATTCAACAAACACTGCTGGGAACAAAATGAAATTATACTCTTATCTCTCACCTTACATGAAACTCAACTCAAAGCGGATCAAAGACTTAGGCACTAGAACAGAGATCCTTCACCTAATAGAAGAAAGAGTAGGCCCAAATCTTCACCATGTTGACTTAGGACCTGACTTCCTTCACAAGGCTCCTAAAGGACAAGAAGTAAAATCAAGAATAAATAAATGGGATGGAATCAAGTTAAAAAGCTTCTTCCCAGCAAAGGAAACAATTAATAACATGCAGAGAGAGTCTACAGATTAGGAAAACATCTTTACTACATACATCTGAGATAGAAAATTAATCTCTAGGATATATAAAAATTGAAAACAAAAATCAATGCCAAACAACAAATAAACCAATCTATAAATGGGTCAAGGGACTTAACAGAAGCTTCCACAGAAGAAATACAATTGATCAACAAATATATAAAAAAAGTCAACATCCTTAACAATTAGAGAAATACAAATCAAAACTATCCTGAAATTTCATCTCACTACAGGCAGAAAGGGCATTATCAAGAATATAAGCAACTATAAATGTTGGTGAGGATGTGGGAAAAAAGGTACACTCGCACATTGCTGGTTGCACTGCAAACTGGTGCAAGCACTCTGGAAAGCAGTATGGACATTCCTCAGAAAACCTATAATGGAACCACAATTTGACTAGCTATTCTGCTCCTAGGTTTATACCCAAAGGACTTAAAATCAGCATACTGGGGGATCCAAGATGGCAGACTAGAAGGAGGCTGCGTTCCTTGTCACTCCGTAACTCTGGTTTCAAGCAGAGGATATATGTTTCTTTGTGAGGCAGTTTTTGCTGCTCATCGATCCCCTGCTGTTTACCCCATTTGTCTACTGTTATCACTTGCAGTCTGCCAGCATATCGACGCCTTTTTTGAGTGCAGATTGCTCACTGTCAAGCGCCTATTATTTGCCATTTGCCTGCCTCTCGCCTGTCCATTGCCTGCCTTATACCTATTCATCACCCAGCGTGCACGGGATTCACCTCCTGATCCTCTGACAACAATCAGCAAACTGATCACCAACCGCCAGTGGAGCACCAGCTGCCTGCTGTTGCCTGGAACTTCACTGATACAGTACCGCAGGTTTGATTACACATGGCTGCCGCCATTTTGAGACAACAGCCAGGCCCTGTAGGACCCCTGGCCGGACTGACTGAGTCCCATCTCCGGATCCCTCAGTCCGACCGATCACTCCCTGCCTCTGGGGCCCTCAGATCAACTGACTGCTCCCTGCTGCCCGGACCCCCAGGCCAACTGACTGTGCCCTATCACCAAGACCCCAGACCGACTGATTGCACCCAGCCTCCAGGATCCCACAGCCACCCCAAACACACCGACCTCCAGGACCCCTGTCTGACCAACCGCATCCCACCTCCAGGACCTCCAGCTGACCACGTCCATACCCTGAGTTTCAGCTCCCCATTTGCTGACACATTTGGAAGCCAAAGCAGCCATCTTGGATAATCCTGCAAGCCTTATCTCCGATCTTTAGGTGGGGCAAATCCCATCCTCAGATGCCTGCTGGAGGCTTTGAAGCTCATTGTCAGGTACCTCTCATGCATCAGGCTACTGAACACTGGGAGGTTTCATTACTTTATGACTGTTATACTATAGATTTTCGTTTTTCTCCTTATTGAAAACATTTAAGTTTTTATTTCTTTACTTTTCTTGCTCTCTTTTCCTTTTGTTTATCTGTTCCCTCATGTTCCCTCAGAGTCTCTTTCTCCCTTTTTTGCATGCTAAAATCCAATTTCTTTTGATTACACTCTCACCCTTTCTATTATCTAGAACTTCTGTATATTCTTTTCTTATCCCATTAACAGCCACATTCTACATCACTCTGCATCCTCTTTGTCCTCCATTAGAAACTGCAGACCTTATTGCAAATCTGTTTGTTTTATTGAAGATAATATTTGAACTCATTCTGTTTATTATGACAATTTTGTTATTGTCCTCATAGGGGCTATTTGGTCTAGGATTGCATAGTGTCTTAATTGGGCACTGCTAATATTGATCTCCCCTTAAAGAAAGGGTTTTGGAAACCTATAGCGCCATGATAAGCCTATAGGGAAAATCTGCAATATCCCAGATCTGCACTGCTAGAGGGGAATATACATGAATAACATGAAAAAACAAGGGAAGAAAATGATCCAAACAAATCTAGAATCTATATTAATAGAATCCAATGACAGTATGGTAGAAAAAATGTCAGAAAAGGACTTCAGATTATACATAAGATGATTCGCGAAGCAAAGGATGAGATAAGAGACCAATTGCAGGCAATGAATGATAATACCAATAAGCTGAAAGAGCAAGTGCAGGAAGCAAAAATCATTTCAAAAAAGAGATAGAGATTCTCAAAAAAAAAAAAAAAAACAAATGGAAATCCTTCAAATGAAGGAAACAATAAACCAAATAAAAAACTCAATGGAAAGCATCACCAGAAGACTAGACCACTTGGAAGACAGAACCTCAGACAATAAAGACAAAATGTTTAATCTTGATAATAAAGTTGCCCAAACACAGAAGATGGTAAGAAATCATGAACAGAATATCCAAGAACTATGGGACATCATGAAAAGACCAAATTTAAGAATTATTGGGATTGAGGAAGGCACAGAGATACAAACCAAAGGCATGAACAACCTATTCAATAAATAGTATCAGAAAATTTCTTAAGCCTGAAGAAAATGCCTAACATTCAAAATAAAGATAGGATTTTGAAGGCCTCAAGAGAAAAGCATCATATTACATATAGGGGGAGACCAATACAGATAGCAGCCGACTTCTCAACCCAGACTCTAAAAGCTAGAAGGGCCTGGAACGACATATTTCAAGCTCTGAAAGAACATGGTTGCCAACCAAGAATCCTATGCCCAGCAAAACTTACCTTCAGATTTGAAGATGAAATCAAATCCTTCCATGATAAACAAAAGTTAAAGGAATTTACAAATAGAAAGCCTGCTCTTCAGAACGTTCTCAACAAAATATTCCATGAGGAGGAAATGAAAAACAACAATGGAGGTCAGCAAAGGGAGGAACTATCTTAGAGAAAAAGCACTCAAAGGAGAAACCAAGTCAAGTTAAAAACCAAAAATAAGCCAAATGACTGGGAATACAAATCATATCTCAATAATAACCCTGAACATTAATGGCCTAAACTCATCAATCAAAAGACATAGACTGGCAGAATGGATTAAAAAGAAAGACCCAACAATATGCTGCCTGCAAGAGACTCATCTCATAGAAAAAGACATCCACAGACTAAAGTGAAAGGATGGGAAAAAACCTACCACACACATGGAGTCAGTAAAATAGCAGGGGTTTCCATCCTTATATCAAATAAAGTGGACTTCAAACCAAACTTAGAAGGGATAAAGAAGGACATTTCATACTGCTTAAGGGAACCATAAATCAGGAAGACATAACGATACTAAATATTTATGCCCCAAACAATGGTGCATCCCTGTACATCAAACAAATCCTTCTCAATTTCAGGAATCACATAGACCACAACACAATAATTCTGGGTGACTTTAACGCACTGCTGTCACCACTAGATAGATCTTCCAAACAAAAACCGAACAATGAAACCATAGAACTCAAAAACACAATGAATAACCTAGACTTAAAAGACATATAGAGTATTCCATCCATCAACGAGTGGATTCACTTTCTTCTCAGCCACACATAGAACCTTCTCAAAAATAGACCATATGTTATGCCACAAAGTAGCCCTTAGGAAATGCAAAAAAAATAGAGATACTGCCTTGTGTTCTATCAGATCATAATGGACTGAGAATAGAAATCAATGACAAAATAAAAAAACAGAAATTTCTCCAACACCCGGAGACTAAATAATGTGCTATTGAATGAAACATGGATAACAGAAAACATCAGGGAGGAGACAAAACAATTCTTAGAGGTCAATGAGAATGACAATACAACACATCAAAATCTCTGGGACACTATGAAAGCGGTACTAAGAGGAAAACTCATTGCATGGAGCGCATTCCAGAGAAGATTGAAAAGACAACAACTAAATGATCTAACATTATAGCTCAAAGTCCTAGAAAAAGAAGAACAGAATAACAGCAAAAGTAGTAGAAGACAGGAAATAATTAAAATCAGAGCTGAAATCAATGAAATTGAAACAAAAGAAACAATTCAAAAAATTGACAAAACAAAAACTTGGTTCTTTGAGAAAGTAAACAAAATAGACAAACCCTTAGCTACACTGACAAAGAGAAAGAAAGAGAAAACTCAAATTACTAAAATTCATGATGGAAAAGGAAATGTCACGACAGACACCACTGAGATACAGAACATAATGAGAAACTATTTTGAAAATGTATATTCCAACAAAATAGAAACTACCGAAGACATTGACAAATTTCTAGAGACATATGCTCCTCCCAAGCTGAACCAGGAGGACATACACAATTTAAACAGATCAATATCAAGCAATGAAATAGAAGAAGACATTAGAAACCTACCACCCAAGAAAAGCCCAGGACCAGACGGATTCTCAGCCGAGTTCTACAAGATCTTCAAAGAAGATCTCATTGCAATACTTCTCAAAGTATTCCAGGAAATAGAAAAGGAGAGAATCCTACCAAACTCATTCTATGAAGCTAATATCACCCTCACACACAAACCAGACAAAGACACATCAAGGAAAGAAAATGTTAGACCAATATCCTTGATGAATATAGATGCAAAGATCCTTAACAAAATATTGGGAAATTCTATCAAAAAATATGCTTAAAAAATTGTGCACCATGATCAAGTGGGGTCATCACAGGAATGCAACGATGGTTTAACATCGATAAATCAATAAATGTAATCCATCAGGTCAATAGACATAAGGATAAGAATCATATGGTTTCCATTGATGCAGAAAAAGCGTTCGACAAAATACAACATCCCTTCATGCTCAAAACACTAGAAAAAATAGGGATAGTAGGAACATACCTGAACATTGTAAAGGCAACTTATGCTAAACCCAAGACCAACATCATTCTTAATGGAGAAAAAATGAAACCATTCCCTTTAAAAACATGAATAAAACAGGGATGTCCTCTTTCTCCACTTCTATTCAACATTGTCCTCAAAACTCTAGCCAGAGCAATTAGGCAGACTAAAGAAATTAAAGGGATAGGAAAGGGAAAAGAGGAACTTAAGCTGTCACTGTTTGCTGATGACATGATTCTATATTTAGTATCCCAAAATCTCCTCCAGAAAACTTCTAGACCTCATCAATGAATTCAGCAAATTAGCAGGCTATAAAATCAACACACTTAAATCTAAAGCATGTTTATACACAAGCGACGAAACAGCTGAAAGGGAAATGAGGAAAACAACTCCATTTGCAGTAGCCTCAAAAAAAATAAAATACTTGGGCATCAATCTAACCAAAGAGGTAAAAGATCTCTACAATGAAAACTACAAAACATTGCAGAAAGAAATTGAGGAAGACCTTAGAAGTTGGAAAGATCTCCCATGTTCTTGTATAGGCAGAATTAATATTGTCAAAAAGGCCATACTACCAACAGTGCTATACAGATTCAATGCAATTCCAATTAAAATCCCAATGATGTACCTTACAGAAATAGAGCAAGCAATCATGAAATTCATCTGGAAGAATATGAAACCCAGAATAGCTAAAACAATCCTTAGCAGGAAGAATGAAGCAGGGGGTATCACAAGACCAGAACTTCAACTATATAACAAAGCAATAGTAACAAAAACGGCATGGTATTGGCACCAAAATAGACAGGTCGATCAATGGTACAGACTAGAGGACACGGACACAAAACCAAATAAATACAATTTTCTCATACCAGACAACAGTGCCAAAAATATGCAATGAAGAAAAGATAGACTCTTCAACAAATGGTGCTGGGAAAACTGGAAATCCATATGCAACAGAATGAAAATAAACCCCTATCTCTCACCCTGCACAAAAATCAACTCACAATGGATCAAGGACCTCGGAATCAGACCAGAGACCCTGCATCTTATAGAAGAAAAAGTAGGTCCAAATCTTCAACTTGTTGGCTTAGGATCAGACTTCCTTAACAGGACTCCCATAGCACAAGAAACAAAAGCAAGAATCAACAACTGGAATAGATTCAAACTAAATAGCTTTCTCTCAGCAAAGGAAACTATCAGCAATGGGAAGAGAGAGCCTACAGAGAGGGATAATATCTTTGCCACTCATACTTCAGATAGAGCACTAATTTCCAGAATATATAAAGAACTCAAAAAACTCTACACCAAGAATACAAATAACCCAATCAACAAATGGGCTAAGGATATGAACAGATTCTTCACAGAAGAAGATCTACAAACAATCAACAAACATATGAAAAAGTGTTCACCATCTTTAGTAATAAGAGAAATGCAAATCAAAACTATACTAAGATTCCATCTCACCCCAATTAGAATGACGATTATCAAGAATACAAGCAACAATAGGTGTTGGAGAGGAGGTGGGGGAAAAGGTACACTCATACATTGCTGGTGGGGTTGCAAATTAGTGCAGCCACTCTGGAAAGCAGTGTGGAGATTCCTTATTAAACTTGGAATGTACCCACCATTTGACCCAGCTATCCCACTCCTCGGCCTATACCCAAAGGACTTAAAATCAGCATACTACAGAGATACAGCCACATCAATGTTCATAGCTGCTCAATTCACAATAACCAGACTGTGAAACCAAACTAGATGTCCTTCAATTGATGAATGGATAAAGAAACTGTGGTATTTATATACAATGGAATATTACTCAGTTATAAAGAATAATAAAATTATGGCATTTGCAGACAAATGGATGAAATTGGAGAATGTCATGCTGAGTGAGATAAGCCAATCTCAAAAATCCAAAAGGCGAATGATCTCACTGATAAGGGGATGATGACACATAATGGGGGGTGAAAGGGGGACAAAAATGGAGGAAGGAGGGACTGTATAGAGAGAAAAGAGTGGTGGGAGGGGTGGGGGGGAAGGAAAAAATAACAGAATGAATCAAACATCATTACTCTATGTAAATGTATGTTTACGCAAATGATATGCTGTTACTCCATGTACAAAAAGAAACAACATGTATCACATTTGTTTACAACAAAAATAAATTTAAAAAATCAGCATACTACAGTGACACAGTCACATTGATGTTTATAGCAGTTCAATTCACAATATCTAAAGTATGGAACCTACCTAGGTGTCCTTGAACAGATGAATGGATAAAGAAAATGTGGTACATGTGCACAATGGAATATTACTCACTTAAAGAAGAATGGGGTTATGGCATTCTCCAGTTACTGGATGAACTAGAGAATTTCAAAGAATATACTTGTTTCTTAATTCATGAAATGAAAAATTTCTTACTCTAAATTACAAATACATATTTTAGGTGAAATAATGAAAAAACTATTTGCTATTTAGTTTACAAATTATATTTAAAATAAATAATCCAACTGGCTATCAGTGGATGAATGACTAAATAAGTTGTGTTATATATACACAATGAATTTTGCTCAACCCTAAAGAGGAATAAAATTGTGGCATTTTCTTGTAAATGGATGGAACTGGAGAACATCATGCTAAGTTAATTAAGCTAGACACAGAGAGGAAGTGTTGAATGTTTCCTCTCATATGTGAAAGGGAGACCAAAATAAGGGAGAAAAACAGGAGGGGGAAATCTTATGAAAATAGAGGACAGATCAATAGAGAGAGAAGGATTATAGGGGAGAGGAGGGATGGAAAAGGCAGGAAAGGAGGAATAAAATTGACCAAATTATGCCACATACACATATGAAAATACTGTGAATATCACTTTTATATATTTATATAAAGCACTAATTAAAGAGGAATACCAGTAGAGTAGAGAGCAGTGAACAGAGAGGGAAGGAGAGACAAAGAGCAAGTACTGGGGACTGAAGTGGAGCAAATTACATTTCATGCGAGAATGATTATATCAACATGACTCCCAATAGTATGTACACCTACAATGAAGCAATAAAAACATAAAACATACCTTAAAAGCTAATGTTAGTTATTTCCTGGCCCATTTATTGATTGCATTGTTTTTTGTTTTTGGTTTTGGTTTTTTTTTTTTGGTGTTCAGTGTTTTGAATTCTTTATATATCCTGCAGATTAATGCTCCATCTGAGGTGCATGTGGTAATGATTTTCTCCCATTCTGTAGGCTCTCTCTACATGTTACCGATTGTTTCCTTTGTTGTGAAGAAGCTTTTTAGTTTGATTTCATCACATTTATTTATTTTTAAATTTTTTTTAATTTTTACATACTGCATTTTGATTCATTGTACACAAATGTGGTACATCATTTCATTTATGTTGTACACAATGTAGATTTATAGCATTCATGTAATCATACATGTACATAGGTTAATGATGTCTGTTTCATTCCACCATTTTTTTCAGTCTTCTCTCCATCAAAGTCTCTGCAATTTATTTTTATTCAGTAGTACATCCAATAATATGATGTTAATTCAAAAATTAAAGAAAAAGGACACAAAAATTTGAAGGGCTTAAATATATTTTTATATTGATATTCTGTGTCTTTCTACTCTAAAATAATACATTATTATTGATTACATACAGGATGAGGTGAGGTATTTGTAAAATATCTGATAAAAATAATTAATATACAGTATTCTACATGAGATGTAATCTTAAGAACCTCTAGGTCTTCTTAAGTGTTAAATTGATCATCTAAATTAAACTGCCCTGAATGGAATTACAGTTGTTCCCTTAAACCATGTTAGAAAATGGAGGATCTTACATTTTCCCAGAATTTGTGCAGAAAAGGGAAAAGCACATAATTGGCAATTTCTTTCTCACATCCACACAAAATCAGGATCTCCATGTTTAGCATAAAAAGAGAAAAATACTGGATTTGAGATATAAAATCTCTTGAGAAAAGATTAGGCTAATTCAACAACACGAAGAAATTCAAGTGGTCAACAGTCTTGAAAATGCTTTATTGAAATGTGTGACTTATGTGCGAAGATGTGTTTGAAAAGACCACAGCTTGAAAACTGGATTTTAAACTTCTCAACAACCAATTAAAAAATAAAGAAAATCCCTACTGGGCTTGACTTTAGTATAACTAAGAATCCTGGCATAAAATTTTCCTTCAAAACATTTTGTTAGAGAAACTAAACAAAACAAAACTATTATATTTGGAAACCACTGGAGTCTGAATTTTCAGAGAAGCAACAGTTTTTTAGACATGGAGGGTGGCTTCTTTTATGGTACATTTGGATGAACATGGACTTCACAGTTCTCAGAAGAACACTGTTAAGTCTGTATGCTTGTCATGTTGAAGAAACAGAGAAACAGACAGGAAAGGACAAGGATGGAGACAGGAGGGGAGAACAAGAAAAGGGCTCAGAGGAAAGAAACTGGAACAAGACATGATTATGTTAAGTCTAGTTATAAATTTATCAGAAGCTGTGCACACCTTTTTTAAAAGTCCTAAATTTACATTCCAAAAACTGCCCTCTTTTCCCCCGAACCCACTGTCCCTGCCTTGGAGCTATTGTGAAAGTCTATGCACAAAAATTGAAACACAAAATAAAAAATAATCCAGCCCCTCCGAATCCAAAACAAACCCAAAAATGCTGTACATTTTTTTACACTTAGGATTAATAATATAGGCATATAGGTGGCATGATTCAATTAAAAGGCTTTACTTTTTATGCCAGGAAAAAAAAGCCCAATAAATAAAAGGTGCTAAAAGTTAGCATTAAGAATTTGGTTGCAATATCATGACAAAACCTGGGAAGGCAAATCCTCAAAGCTCCTCTGATACTGATCTGTCTAAGCAAACTACAAAGCAAATACATAAATACACATAAATACACATAAATACATAAATACACATAAATACATAAATAACACAAAATGATTGAGAATATGAGAATTTCATAAACAGACAACAATATTCAGGTTAACTTTGTTGAACAGTGAATAAATGAAATTCATCTACACCTGAATAAAACATTCCACCATTTTTAATATCCCCTCTTCCCTCTCATTTCCCTCTATATAATCTAAAGTTTCTCCATTCTTCTCTCACCCCCACCTCCCCACTCCCATTATATATCGTCATCCACTTATCAGGGAAAATGTTTGGCCTTTGTATTCTCAATAACTGCCATTCTAACTAGAGTGAAATGGAATCTATGGAATCTGATGTTTATACAGCTCAATTCACAATAGCTAAGTTATGAAGTCAACCTGAATAAAAGTTTTTTTTTTTTTGAATCCATCCCACTTATTGATTCCTGCTTTTATTTCTTGTGCTATAAGAGTCTTGTGAAGGAGTCAGGTCCTAAGCTGACATGGTGAAGATTTGGGTCTACTTTTTCTTCTATTAGGAGCAGGGTCTCTGTTCTAGTACTTATATATTTGATCTACTTTGAGTTGAGTTTCACGTAGAGTGAGAGAGAGGGGTATAATTTCATTATATATGGATTTCCAACTTTCCAGCAGCATTTGTTGAATAGGTTATCTTTTCTCCAATGGATGTTTTTGACTCCTTTGTCTAGAATGAGATAACTATATTTATGTGGCTTTGTCTTTGTGTCTTCATTTCTGTACCATTGGTCTACGTGTCTGTTTTGGTGCCAATACCATGCTGTTTTTGTTACTGTAGTTCTGTAGTATAGTTTTAAGTTCTGGTATTATGATGACTACTGCTTTACTTTTCTTGCTAAGAATTGTTTTGTCTATTCTGGGTTTCTTATTTTTCTAAATGAATTTCAAGATTGGTTTTCCTATTTCTCTGAAGAATGTATTGGGATTTTTGTAGGAATTTCATTAAATCTGTATAATGCTCTTGGTCACCTGGCCAGTTTGACAATACTAAAACTCAGAAGCATGAGAGATCTTTCCATCTTCTAAAATCTTTTTTAATTTTTTTTTCTTTAGTGTTCAGTACTTTTCATTGTATAGGTCTTTCACCTCTTTTGTTGGATTGATTCCCAAGTATTTTATTTTTAAAGGCTATTTTGAAGGGAGTAATTTTTCTAATTTCTATTTCAGTACATTTGATTTATCAGAGTTGATTTAAATTTTTGCTGAAATCGACACTTCACAGAAGAAGAAATACAATTATCAACAAATATATGAACAATTGTGCAACATCTCTAGCAATTAGAGAAATGCAAATCAAAACTACTCTGATATTTCATCTCACTCCAGTCATATTGGCAATTATCAAGAATACATACAATAATAAGTGTTAGCAAGGATGTGAGGGAAAAGGTATACTCATACATTGTTGGTGGGACTGCAAATTGGTTCAAAGTGGTAATGAGATTCCTCAGAACACTTGGAATGGAACTGCCATTGGGCCCAGTTATTCCACTCCTCAGTTTATACCCAAAGGTCTTAAAAACAGTATACTACGGTGATGAACTCTTGTCAATGTTTTTAGCAGCTCAACTGACAAAAGCTAAACTATGGAACCTACCTAGGTGCCCTTGAACAAATGAATGAATAAAAAAAATGTGGTATATATACACAATGGAATATTACTCAACCTTAAAGAGGAATGAAATGATTGCTTTTGCTGGTAAATGAATGGAGCTAGAAAATATCATGCT
Source organism: Sciurus carolinensis (assembly GCF_902686445.1). Taxonomy (NCBI): domain Eukaryota; kingdom Metazoa; phylum Chordata; class Mammalia; order Rodentia; family Sciuridae; genus Sciurus; species Sciurus carolinensis. The sequence continues at coordinate 26,756,268 of NC_062223.1, read as the reverse complement.
AAGTGAAATAAGCCAATCCCCAAAACCAAAGATTGAATGTTTTCCTTGATGTGAGAGTGCTAATTCACAAAAGGTGGGGCTGCTAGGGAAGAAGAGAGTTACTTTGGAATAGGTAGAATGGAGTGAAGGGAATAGAGGGGGTTTAGGGGTAAGAAAGATAGTAGAATGAATCTGACATTATTAGCCTACGTTCATATGAGATTATAAGGCTGGTGTGATTCTACACCATATACAACCAGAAGAATGAGAAGTTATACTCCACTTATGCATGACATGTCAAAGTGAATTCTACTGTCATATATAACTAATTAGAACAAATATAAAAAAGAAAAAATACACTTCATATTTTTGCTTTATATATTTATTAAAATGAAATAAAAATCAAGCCTACCCATGCCAAGCACTAAAGTGTTACTGATATTTACACCTATTTTTGTATCTTCTTTATTCTTCCCTCTATCTCATTTGAAAAGTCATAAATTTTAATATGCATAATTATCTTGATGTTTAGAAATAAAACATATTTGCCATTTATATTTTTTTTTATTTTACTTACTTTTGAATTTTAAATCATTTAACATGCTGTATGCAGTAATTTAGTAATTACTTTTATTTTTGTTCATAAAGAAGTTACTAAAATACAATGTATTTGTTTTAGTACATAGTTGTAGATTCATTTTATTTGCTCTAATTGTTCATTTGTATTGCATTATATTATTATTTCAAAGTGTGTGTATTTCTTAAGCTATCAATGAACATTTTACTCTGATTAACACTACATTGAACATTGAACATATGTTCTGGAAGGGCAATTAATGGGTTGCAGAGTACTTGAATATTTTATTTTATAAAATACTATAATGTTTATCCACCAGAGATTCAGGAAATAAAATCTATCTTAAGTGGCAAAAATGGAAAGAGCTGGAATATTTGTACACTACTTTAACTTCCACACTGTTAAGAGTAGGATTAAGTAAAAAAGTTTTATTTTTTCTTGCCATTGTTTTAATTAGAAAGTAGACTAATGTCTCATACATAAAATAACCTAAGCTAATATTTTTCCATGTCAATTTCAAAAAGTTAATTTTAGTCACTTTATGATATCATATTTAGAATAAAATGTCTTGAATAGTAAAATAGACCTGATATCCTGAGAAAGAAAAATATTTAAAGGCGAAAGACTTCCTATTATTTATTAAATATTAAAATATGTGATCAAGAAAGTTAAATATGCTATATGTATGCTTCTATTAAAGAGAAATAGATTTATAAATAATTTCCCTATATCCTTACATTATAGATAACTTGCAGAAATTAGTGGAGGTATACTGATAAAGAATCTCATAATATTTTATGAAAACTCAGAGCTCCTTTATTTCTAATATAGCCTGAACTCAAAACCTACCCAAATAAAATAGGATCTCTGTTTATGAGATATATCATCTTTTCTCAGCTCAATAAATAAATGAGCTTCCAGAGCCTTGAGTCCTAAATGAATCCAGCAGCATCTAATGACAGACTCTGTACAGAGTTACTTTATCCTATGAGAATTTCCTTAAAGTGAAGAGCTCAAAAAGGACTAATAAAAGAGATTTACATTTACAGCATGGTCTCTGGGGAGGCCTTGGACAACGCAGCAACCCCTACCCTTCAATACACAATTCTTGTTCACAGTTCTCAGAATAACTGGAATGTGCTAAAATGTAACATCTTGAGCTAAGGATTCATAATCTAGATTACCTTGGCTTTGTTCTTTTTTTTTAGTGTCTGATATTTTCCTCCTGCTAGATAGATAACTGCTGTGGTATAATACCTAGAGAAGAGAGACACAGGTGAGATGACATCTGCTCAGGGCAGCTTTTCTGAGCCTTTACAAGCAGCTTGCTGTGAATCCTGGGATTTTACTGCCCCTTGCTGGCATCTGGGATTAGTGAAGTCTCTTTAGTTTACTTCTTTTGTGGGTATTCTGTCTCCCCAGACCCAGGTAATTGGTAGAAACTGCAGTCAGAGAAACAGTAGGCTGGTGCATTTGAACTCCTGTTCCTGGTGGTTGGCATAGTGCTGACACCTGCTACCTGTCATTCAGTAGGTGTCCCCCCGGGATTGGTAACCAGTGAAATGAACCTGCTTCAAATCTTTCATCCTATTTAAAAATCCACTGTGATCTCTTAGAAGTTTGATAGAGGTTTTACATGCCAACTGTTTCTTTAGGGTGTCATTTCTTGGGATCATGAGCCGTCCCAATGATAATGATGTATTCTTTAGCTCAGCCCTACTTACAGTTCCTTAGAACTCTAGCCCCTGCTCTGGCTGCTGACATAAGGAAGGGAAAAGAGCATTTTCCCAAGGAATATGGCAAGCGGAGGTCAGTTGCCCCTTCCAACATGCTCTCTTGGTCTCCAAGGCTGATGCAATGTTTAATTATTCATAAAGTTTACTGCCAAAACCATTTCCACACCAACAGGCACTTTTGTTTATATATTCCCCAGTGATAAATTCCAGCAGCCAAAGATTTCTTAGTAAGAAACTTTGAAGGCGACTCCTACTACTGAGCTACTGGAAATGTCTCCAACTAGCTGGCCCCAATTCCCTCACCTTAGTAGAAGGTTCTCTGATGTCATTACGTCAGTGACCTTGCATGGTGTTTCTGCCTCCAGTGTCCTTCCCAGTCAAGAACTGTCACTAGGACCTCTTTCCTTTCTCCCTGTCCATAAGTTCATGTCAATTCTCTGCCTCTGCAAGTCCCTCTCCTGAGATAACTGTTATCCCCCTCTCTCACACAGCATGAGCACCACTCCATCCTCTCTCAAGACCTGTCTGTACCTGGGAATGTCCACTGTTCACATACAGCGACATACAGGGCACCTTACAGTGCCTTTGTACTGTGTAGACACTTGTTTCTCAAATGTGAATATCTTGTAAATACTGACTTTTAATTAAGGCTGTTATGAAGTTTTGCTTTGTTCTTGACATTCAGCCAAAATCATTTATTCATTTAGACTCTATACTTAGAAAGGCAGAAGGGAAAAACCACCCACAACAGTGTCATGTCTGACATCTCTTCCCTTAGGTCTATGACTGCAAAGGTATGATCAAGTCAGATCTGTATGGTTAAGCTACTATTAATTAGTAAAAACAATCAGATTCATTGTCGATACATGTTCATTCATTCTTACATATTGCTGAATATTTCAGATGCAACTTGAATAAATAATTTCCTTATTTGTTTCTTTTTTCCACTTTGGTTTTATCTTGAATATCAATCATTAACCAGATGAATTTTCTTATAATATCAATAATTATAATACTAACTTATTTTCCAAAATTAAAGAAAGACCTGATAGTCACAGCTACTACTGACCCTAAATCAGTCAGGAATAAGTATGTTTAGGATCACACAGCAAACTAAAACTGCACAATTCCTTTTTACTTGTTTATTTTTAATATCAGACTTTATTACTGAAGAATGAAATCTTACTTTTTTCTTTTGCCTCAAAATAATTTTAAAAAATTATGTGATCTTTATGGCATAGTTCTGTAAGATTTCTAATGCACATACACATTTTATCCATTACAGTATATGAAATCCATATTTTTATTTTTTGGTCTTCTCTTTTGACATTTGTTGAAAGTGTCCACCATTAATAAAGTGTATAGGTAAATTTCTCCACTGATATGTTGAGAAAATATTTCCAGAATAGGGCAAGAAACAGTAAGAGGATTAAGAAGAATTTGGAAGCAGGACATTTTAGATCAACTTAAAAATAAAGTATTTGAAAAAAAAAGGAGAAGAAAGCATTTCATTCATGGGGACAGAAAATGCTCTGGTTTCAGCATCCATAAATATTTCCAGAATATCATCTCTTGATGAATTCTCAGCACAGCATGCTCTACCACATAATGACTTAAGGGTTTCAACTTCTGTTATGGTACTAAAGAACTGATGATTATCTAGATTTCTATCCTTTCTATGTAACACTAAATAATACTGTTTAGTGCATAGGGAGCCCACTATAAATCAGTGGATCTGGTCAAGTTAACCCCTTAATGTGTTGTCTGGAATCAGCTCTGTGAGGCAGATGTTCCAGGTCCCAGGCCTCTGGGGAACATGGGATTACAAAGTGTCCTCACTAGATTACAGGAACCCATAATGAAATTGCACTCAGAATAGACTTTGGTTGGATTTGGAGTCATTTGTTATGAGTTTATTCTTGGTTGTCTTGATAAAATTTTATGTAATTTAACCTCAGGACCTAGGGGTTCTTGGTATAGAAGCAAATGCTATTCATTATAAGTCTGGTCAGTTTTGCTTTTACTTTACCTGTCAAGGTGACAGTTTTGGCTGTCTGGATTTAAGACTGATCAAAGACCTTAGTTAACTTAATTTTATGATTGTATTATTCTCAATTTTGTATTATTTATTTCTGAATTAGCTTTTGAAAGTACAATTTATCATGTATGCTGTTGTGAATTCTGTGGATATTTTTCTTTCTGGTAATTTGAGATGGCAGAGTGAACATTCTGATCTTTAATTGATCATTATCTGTTTGGTTTAAATATGATGTATGCCTTAAAAGCTCATCTATAAGATAATGCAATAATGTTCAGTGAAATGATTAGATTATGAGAATTGTAACCTAATCAATAGACTAATGCACTGATATGGATTCACACAAACTTTACACATGACTTAATTAGCAGATGTCTATGACCCCTTGGGATTATAAAGTTCCTGTGATTCCTAAGTTTGTTGTGACTTTAGGCTGTTCATTACTTGACAAGAAAAAAATAAGATTCAGATGTGGTAATATCAGAACTGATTGTTCCAAAAAAATGGGTCAATTAAAATCAAGGTCTTATATATTTCAACTTAGATCAAAGCATGGTGACTCCAGCCCTCTCATTTCTCTCTGAGCCATGGCCATTAAAGAGATACCAGACAAAGGGTGATGGGGGATAAAGAAAAAACAAACAGACACACATAGGGAGAAGGAGCTGGGGCCAGGTGGGTAGTCAGTCTGTGGTGAGGCTTGACTGACTGTCCCAACCCGCAGGACTACAAAGGGAACCTGGAGGGGGGAGCAGGGATTGGGAGAGACAAGAGACCCGAGAAATGGAGACAAGACAAAAGCCTGATCAAGTCTCATTTATTGGGGGAATAAACCCAGTTAATATCAAGTATAAAAGCCAATCAGGGGAAAGCGCACGAAGGCAAAACTTGTCCGCGCGCCAGAGCTGGAACAAGGAAGTATACTTGGCCAGTCATGAAGCACCACGCAATCTAGCCTGATACACACCTGGTATTGTCTGACAATTACATGTGCAGGAGAGGCACACCCCGCCAGCATCTGGCAGGCACCATCTTAGCTCAACTTGTGGTGAGGCGGGGGCGTGACCTGATGGCTCCACACAACTGACTCCAGAGCTGGCTCAGCAAGAATATTATATAGGTTTTATCATTAAAAGGTTAATTGTGGGAAGGTTTCAGCAAAGCAGGCAATCTGAAGGACACAGGACTGGTGAGACATTAGGATCATCTTATTTTACTCAGAATTCTCTACTCTTGGGAAAAGGTGCTGAACTCAAGAACTGGACTTATAGAGCCACAGCCTTCTAATATAGCCATACCCTGGCCCATGTTACCATAGCAACTGGGGTGTCTGGACCTACACCTTCGCATAGGCAGCTCCTGGTGCAAATGCAACCATGAGAGTGAGACAGGCCGTAATTCACATGATTCAAATCACCACTCTCCACATCACAGAGAAGAGAAATAGAAACCAGAATATTGCACCAAAAAAGGAGAAGAGACCATAGATCTTGTAAAATAGCATAAATTTTTTATAATCAAAATTTTACCTTTTTTTGTTTATTTGCAATTTTTCACTTTCATAAAAACCTTTTAAATACACTTATCATTTGTAGCCTATTCTTTATTTCAAACAATTTCATCCAAAATTAATTTCCAAGGCATTTCTATAATAAAGCAAGTATATTTTCATAATTGTTGGTTATCAAACAATCTTCCTTGGTTCTATCAATATTTTCAGAAATAATCACAGAAGAAAAACATGCTATTTTCTTCTTCAATCCTTAATTTACTATTGTATTTGTTAATATTTTAACAAGCTCAAATTAAATCTGGTCCAAAAAGTCTTCTCTTAATTTTTTTTCAGAAAAACAAACATCTTCTATGTCCCGTGCTCCTACATTACTATGTGCTTTATAATTATTGATTGAATTGAATAAGACAACCCGATATTATATATTATTATTGTACATTCTTGCAATTTAAGCAGGTGCTTTTATATATCATTTCATTTAATCTGCACACTCTCTTGTAAGGTGAATGTATCATTTGCTGAGGTTTTTTTTTTTTAATGTGCAAAGTTTGCAGTCAGTCTAGAACTAGAATGGGACAGCATGCTGTTAAATAGCCTCTCTTTCTCTGTCTCTGTATATCTGTCTCTCTCTCTCATTCATATATCACATAAAACATCAAATCGTAAATATCAATGTAGATTGCATTCTTAAGAAAGAGAAATCCTGAACCATTAGGAAAGGATGCCAACCAATGCCTTTATTTCCCATCTAGACCCCCAAATTATATTCTACAAACTGCATGGTGAGATGATTATTAAAGGCAGAAAATGAAATACCTAATGAACAATAGTGAACAAGGAAGGGCAGAGAGTCAATGAATCAGACCAGGAGCGAAGAGAATGACAATGAGCAGACCCCAGTACAGCGGGGTGTGGATACAGAAAGACACACAGCAGGGAGGTGAGCACAGTGTGAGAGGGGTAGTTTGACCCAAGACTGCATCAAAGGTTAACCTCTTTCTTCCTGACACACGGCAATATACAATGCCCCCAAATCAGACGTGGAATGCAGTTGTGATCATAAGCAAGGATTACCAAGGGTCCTGAAGCCCAGGTGTGTAGAGAGGGGTCCTATCACATACCCTGTCACAGAAACTTCACCACTGACCATAAACTGTTCACATGAGAAGACACCCACAACCAAGACAGAAACTCCTACAGCCTGGCCTCAATGCCATGGTGAAGTTTAATTCCACCCCTGAGAACAGAGGAAATTTGGAGGGATAGTGATGCATCATGCTGAGGCCAGGGAAGCCTTAGGAACCCTGGACCATCATACTCTCCACTGGTGGAACCTCCCACCCCCTAGGAGCTCCACCTTTCCTGGAAGATACACTGAGATAGATGCCTTCATAAAATCAGCTCAGTCTTAAGGAAGCAGAAAGAAAATACTTTAAAAATCTTGAAAACCTCACCTTTTATGAGCAAATAAATGAATTTCATAAAAGCACATTTTTCATGACTTCCACTTTCATTTACATTAAACAAATATCTTATGGAGCCTGGGGAAAATACTCAAACCTCATTTTATTGAGATTTATCAACAATTTCTTTCACAAGCAGTTACAGGGTGTGGGTAGTTTATGTAGAGAGGGGACTTTGCACATGGACATTCTTCACAAGCTTCCTCTAGAAGGTGGGCAAGATGAAACAACATGGTCTAACTTGCAAGGGGTAGGGGGTCAGGAAGAATAGATGTTTCTAAATATTGTTTCATGAAAACATTATGCAAGATCTAGGGGTTGTGGTGCATGCCTACAATATCAGTCTCTTGGGAGGCCAAAGCAGGAGGATCACAAGTTCAAAGATAGCCTCAGCACTTAAAGTGGCCCTAAGCAACTTAGAAAGATATTGTCTCTAAATAAAAAAACAGAAAGGGCTTATAATGTGGCTCAGTGCTTAAGTGCCCCTTGGTGGAAGATATTCCTATGCTCTGAGAGAGAAAGGTCTCTGAATTTCACTCTCTTCTCATGGTTTCTGTTTTGAAATAACATGAGTCAAATATTGTTCTCTTTTTGCATTTGATGTTAGTATTAATTTCAAAAAGTTTGCAGATGCTTAAGACAGGTATTTACATGGAATCTCCTCAGGATTCCCAAGTAGACCATACCCTCCAACCCAAACATGAAGGATATCCAGTGGACTACCTTGCTGAGACAGAACAAGGGCAAAAGCAGACATTGGTGTCAGTGAGATAAACTCCAATATGCTCCAAGCTGAAGGTGTGTAGACTGTTCTATTCTCCAAATAATTTGTTTAAGTTCATCTCTTTAGGATGCAAGAAAGTCTTTGAAGTTGGTTTCATGCTACCTCTATGGTGGGTATGAGTCCAGGTCCCACCAAATATCTGCCATGTGAATCTAACCAACTGTCTTAAGTTCTTTAATTTTCAATTTCCTATTTTATAAAAGGTGACTAGTAATAAAAATGTTTATTTCTGTATTATTAAAGTTAATTTTGCATATTTCTAATCTTGTCAATGTTTTTAAATTACTGTAGGGAAGATATAGAATGAAGAGGGAAAGAATTTATTGAATATTTTTATGGGGGTATTTATTTTACTTTTAAAGATATGTGCCTTTCCACTCCCAGGGAAGAGGTAAATCTGACAGGTGTTGAAGGTGGAAAAGATTATATTACAAAATCACTTGCCTGCCTTGGAGAGCACGTCTTTACCCAGCACACTAGTTAGGTATGCAATTGTCTGTGAGGTGTCTGCCATGAGGACGCAGGGAGAGGTCCAGAGATGGTGAGGTAAGAGAGTGTCGGGGTACCTGGAACCCCTGGCCCTAGGTGTGGCTAAGATGGCGCCTGGCAGTGAGCCAGAGCAGTTAACTTTTGCACAAACATCTGACATCATTTTAAGGAAGTCTTTATGACTGGTTCTCTGGTCTCATGCACAACGCATGATCTCGGTATGCCCTGCTTGGCTCTCTGTATCTGTCCACGCTTTTCCCTCATGTGCTCTCCTTTGATTGGTGGTTTTACCTATATAAGGTCTTTAACTTCCCTGCTGGGGGGATGAAATAGGATAAGGATGAAATAGGATAAGGAGAAATAGGATAGGAAGAAATAGGATAAGAAAAAGAAACAATAGAAGCAGAAAGACAGCGCGCAATAAAGCATTGAAACTTCAACCAGGTGTTGTGTTTCTCTGCGGGCAGGGAACACAACAAGAGAGGAGGGAGACAGGAATTGAGGCAGATAAATGGCATGAATAGGTTGCATCATGATTGTGTAGCAGAGCCTAGAGGTAACCAGCAAGCCCAAGTGTCCAAGAAACATCTCAGAGAACATCACACTCCACCCTGGCTTGCTGTTATCAATGTGCTGGAAGAGTCTTTAGAAAGGTTTGTGATGTGTCACCTAAACTATTTGAGACTCAGCTTCCTCATCAAATAAAGAGAAGCAGGAAGACATACCTTTACAAGATTTCTATTTAAGTTTAAAATATACAACATATGAAAAGAAAAAAAAAAAACTTTGGTTCAGATGAGTGCATAAAGTATTTGTGTGTTCTCAGTAGTTCATCTTCAAAATGAGAAATTAAGACCCCCAGTAGTGAAATTACTCACACAAGTTCTCACAGTTACTTAGTAATAGAACTGAGTCAAGATCCCAATTTCATATTTACATCTCTAAAGCTTTAATATTGATAAGATATCTATAGTACTTTCCTTAAAATTCTGCCTTGGAAAGCTAGTAGTTCCAATGAAGGTGCCTTGAATGTGCCTGAAAATAAAGTCAGTGAGGAGGGTGCTGATGAAAGAGCCAAGGAGGAGTGGGAGGGAACACTGTGCTCCCACAGTGTGATTTGTTTTAATAAACCCTTTTTTCTCCTTGCCAACCTCTTGCATCTTGCTCAGTTCTTTGTTCTGGTTGTAAAGAATTTGGATCCGGGCTAGGCCTGGTGGGGCTCACCTATAATCTCAGAAACTCAGGAGGCCGACACAGGAGGATAAGAGAGGTTCTAAGCAACTTAGTGAGACCCTGTCTCAAAATAAAAACTAGAAAGAACTGGGGATGCAACACAGTTCAATCCCTAGTACAAAAAGCAAGGAAAAGCACCCTGTCCTGCCCATGCCTCTGGGGCCTCTTGGTCTGCTGCAGAGCACATGCTTCATCTGGATGATGTTTTAGACTCTACTCTTAATCACTCCTTCACTTGCCCAAGAGACAGGAATGAAATTCATCTTCTGCCCTCTCTATTCTGAAACTAGCATCATGTCCTTGTTTTCTTTAGCCTATAATGAAAGATGAAGGCAAGGCTAAAAAGAATATTACTTGATATTCCACAAGCTCTTCCACAAGCTCAGTAATGACACTTTGGTTTTGCATAACAGATAGTTTATTAATATTAATGTTTTAGGGTAAGCTGTTTAAATAAATGTATTCGATGAGATGCTTAACAACCTGAGACTAACAAACTCTAACTATGGTAATGACATGTAATGTGTCTATATTTGAACAATCTCTATATTGATTATTGTTCAAATAGAATTGCTTTTACTTGGGAAAAATTCAAATACTAAATAAATTGAAGGGTAATTTTTCTTTGAAGTTTTATTACTTTCAGATGATCTTGGCTTCTATTCTCCTCTTTAGGAGGAAAATTATCAGTTCACTCTAAAGACAGGATTGGTATTGGCTTTACTAATAACATGGTTTGTTAAGAGTTTTCTCTTTTTTATACACAGAAAAGATGTTCATTGCTAACTCTCTTATGGACTTTGCCCTCTCTACTTCTCCCAAGCTGACTGGTAAGGGTAGCCACCTGACCCAAAGAAACTCATCCACAAGCAGGACTGTACCAATCAGATAGTATCTCCCAAAATTCATGAAGTGACTCATGGTAATGGAACTACTGAATAATGGAGTCCTGTATTCCAGGGAGACCTATAGTTAAGGTTCTGGAAATACTTGACTCTGTCTTTGTTGGGTATTGATTATTTTTTTTCTCAGTTGCTGAGATCAGTGCCCCATATATAAGCATTTTTTCACTTGGAATATTTTAAATTTTTGTTTCTTATCTCTAAGATATTTTTCTGTTCTCCACAAAGGTTTTTCAAAACATGGGATTAATGGCAAACAGATTGATGGGTAATGTGTTTTCATTCCTTTTTCCTTTGATGATTACATTCTAAGTAAGCATAAAATTCAATTCTTTTAATTAACACACGGGATACTGAGTTCGAATTCAGAATTCCAACTGAGCAATCTAAAGGTGGGCATGTTGTTTCTTGACCCCCTATGGAGATGCTTTTTCTAATACTTTGATTTCCTTCAATTATATTACATCAGTCCAAACAGGGTATTTTTTTCTAAGACCATTGAGATTTCTTTGCACTTTGTTTTAAATATTTAAAAAGTTTGATGCTTTATTTTTCATCATAAATTGCTGCCGATCTCTTCTACATTTTCCTTACACCTTTTTTATGTCCTTACTCCTGAAAGTGTAAATCAGAGGATTAAGCAAGGGAGTTGGCATAGTGCAAAATATTGCTACAATTTTGTCAAAGGAGAAGGCGAATGGAGGCCTTGCGTACATAAATATGCATGGGACAGAGAACAAAACCACAACAGCAATGTGAGATCCACAGGTGGACCAAGCTTTCTGACGCCCTTCAGAACCGATGGTCCTCAGAGAGAAAAAGATGACCCCATAGGAGACAAGCAGCATGGAGAAGATTATGATGCAGATAGACCCACTGTTGGTCATCATCAAAAGGTGAAAGAAGTGTCAGTGCAGAACAGCTTCAGCAACGAGTACAAGTCACACAAGATGGGATGGATAATGTTGGGTCCACAAAAGGGCAGCTGGAAAGTAAGAGAATCTATATGATGTAATGCAAGAAGCCCCCTGTCCAGACCACCCCCACCTGAATGCCACAGGGGCTCCTGTTCATGATGGAAGAGTAGTGCAAGGGTTTGCAAATGGCCACATAGCAGTCATAGGCCATGGCTGTGAGGACAATCATCTCTGCCCCAGCAAGGAAGTGCTCAGCAAAGATCTGCAGCATGCAGCCTTCAAAGGAGATGGTCTTCCTCTCACAGAGGGAGTCTGCAATTGTTTTGGAGGCAATGAGAGAGGAGAAGTAGGCATCTAGGAAGGACAGGACTGCCAAGAAAAAGTACATGGGGGAGCCCAGCAGTGCAGGGCTGCAGAGGATGGTCACTACAGTCAGCATGTTGCCCAAAACAGTTGCAATATAAACTAACAAAAATACTGTAAATACTATTTTCTGAACATTTGGATTCTGTGAAAACCCCAGGAGCACAAACTCAGTTACAATACTTCGGTTTTGCATAACTTTGAAGAAATAGATCAGCAATATGGATGACAGGCAGCATCCAGTTGCAGTAAGGATGAGAAGTAGTCTTTATCTCAATTGCCAGTTTTGATTAATTAGTAGTGGCTTCCTGAAGTGAATTACTGAGAAACATCCCTGGAGAGCATGGAACAGGAGCTGGGTTAGTTGACGCCATCGCCAACCAAAGACTGCCTTATCTACAAAGAGAAGAAATAGCATGCAGTTAAGATGCCATCAAAATGCATGGCTACTCTTCAAATATTTCTTGAAACCTCTGAACTGAATTGGGTCTTTAAGTGAATTAACTCATTCCTTTTAAAAGAGAAAGACCTAGGCAAAAGATCTTAACTATATATTTAGCACATAAAAAAGTACAAACTAGGTGTTGAGAGTTTTTTTTTAATTACTCATCATTTTAAACATTTATAACAATAATTATTCAATGTTGTGTTGATGACAAAATAAAATAATTCAAGAGGAGCAATTTTTCAGAACCCAATGCTAGAAGTAGTCAGTGCTAGGTCTTATCTTATGTCATAGATGAAAGGTTCATTATTAAAGATTTAAGTTCAAGTCGACAATGGTTCCTAGATCTGGGATTTTAACACATAACCCAGGGTACTGCCCATGTCCTATTACAGAATCACCAGGGAAAGAGGTGGAGATGTTTCATTTATAGCAAGGACCTCAAAGTAGGAGTGACCTTTCTACAGGCTCCATCCACCTGTAAAAGTCAAAGTCTATGGTTCCTCTGTTCATGTGTGAAAATATGTCTTGATGAAAAAAGGAGAAAATGATGTGGGATCAGAAGTTGCACCCATGTTTCACCTCGATAATGATTCCAGATTTTGATGTAATTTTCAATTTTACACACAGCCTTGAAGGGTGACTGTGTTCTCACCTGTACCTATAACTGATAAGTCTAGTAATGTCTGGTAGGGTGTACGTATACATGTGTATGTGTATGCTTATGTATATGTGTACTTATGCATGGGCCCGTTAAATAGGTGAATGAAAGAATGACAGAATCAGTGTGTTAAAAATGAGCTGATTTTTATGAATGAGTTACCAAAATACCTTAAAATGTCGATGAAATTCAAAAACATACAACCATGATAGAATTTGTACTTAATCTTACTTTAAAACAACCATTTTCATTATTTCCCAATGCTTTAGAAATCCTTAAATGTTTCCTGTACTATGCACTCCAGATTCAGTGAAAAATTGTCACCAAGAAAACAGGAATGTAAATTTACCCTACAAGGTCATTGGACCAGACAGCAGCCATTTATTAAAATTTAAAATCAGTATATAATACAGCAGAGTGTTCCTTAGCCCAGGGCCACAGCAGGAAAGAGAATACAGTGAGAATACAGTATCAGCTCCAGACTCTTGCAAACCTGGACAGATTCAAACCTTCCTACTTGCTTCAAAATTCATGAAGTTCTCAAGGCCTCAGATATCACATCTGTTAATGGGTATAAAAAGAGTGCTTATGGTAGGGTTCTGTGAGACTCAGATAAGGACATGGGCACACAATCACTAATGTAGTAAGAGACACAGAAATACATTCACCACACTTTAGATTTCCTTAATAATGCCTTAAAACATTTTCATTGCCTCATACACTTTACATTCTCACAGGCCTATTTCATGCAGTTTCATTGTAAGAAAAAAGCATTTCTGATTGAGTTATGAAAGATCAAAGCTCCATATTAAATGAATAATTAATTTTTAAACTTACAACTTCTTTACCTAGCAAATTGTAAGACTATTTTAGCATTAAAATGCTCATTAGTTATTAGCAAACCAATTCTTTCCTTGTTCAGAAAAAGAACTTTCAACATTGTTGTTAAAACTTTGATGATGGAAAGTAAAGTGTCGTTTTGGTTTATGGTGAAAAGTTTTAGGGTTTTATGTTGACAAGGTTTAGGGTTTTATGTCAGTTAATGGATAATTGTTCTAAATATTATATTTTGTTCTGTATTGAAACTTGAAACAGAAAAGACAGTAGTGAAAAATAAATACTAAGATTTATTTATTTTATTTTATTTTTTTGTGGTGCTGGGATTGAACCCAGGGCCTTGTGCATGCAAGGCAAGTACCCTACCAACTGAGCTGTGTCCCCAGTCCCTAAAATTTAAATAAGATAAATCTTGTTATGACTTGTAAAATTGTCAGTCTTTGACAAAAACCTATATGTTTTCATTTTACTATTTAAAAAAAAATATTGTGATCTATTTGTTGTTGTTTTATAGTCAGCAGAATTGCTATCTTAGTTTAATATGCAGTACCCACAATCCCCAAGTTCTCACCTGAGTTTCAAGGACAATTACCCACCAATCACAAAGCTCAAAATTTAGGCGTTTTTTAAAATAAATGCAAATTTATTCCTTGGTCCTAAATCTATAGAAATTCAGAGAGCTGTTATATTTCATGGTAAGGAAAGGGAACCTTACCTAAAATGAAAATGCATTCATGAATATAGAAAATAGTTAAAATTATAAAGCAGTTTTTACATTATACTAAATTATTTTCCTGATTTTAAGTGTTATAAATAATAACAGTAAAATCTCTTCTTTTAGGTAAAAAGCAATTTTAAATCTTACATTTCAAAAATTAATAAAATGTATTCTTAGTATTACCATTATGAAAAATTACTGGAAAAATTTTAAAAGAACTATTATAGAAGTAAGTTATAAATCCCAAGAACAAATAAAATTAATGCATTGATTTATCAATCAGCTTGTGTGATTTGTTCGACTAACTTCCAGGACTTGTTGTGTACACAATTGTGATACTATTACAAACGCATTTCCCCAAATTTATTTTCCAACAGATACTTAGATGTTTGCACAGGGCATGCAGTATATGGAAAGTCAGAGGAACATATCAGAATTCACTCTCATGGGCCTTTCTTCTGACCAAAATACACAAACATTTTGTCTCATATTCTTCTTATTTTGTTATCTTGCCATCTTGGAAACCTTCTGATCCTCATCTCTATTGCATGCAGTTCTCTGTTTCACCAACCCATGTACTATTTCCTCAGTCACTTATCTCCTATGGACATCTGCTATACCTCCTGTGTGACACCCAAACTGATTGGTGATCAGTTAGTGGGAAGAAACACCATCTCCTATGGGAACGGCATGTTGCAGGTCTTTGTCATGCACTTCTCTGGACTGACTGAAGTACTAATCCTGGCAGTCATGGTTTTTGATTGCTATATTGCCATCTGCAAACCTCTGCACTACTTGAGCAGAACCAGGTGCAATATCCTGATCTTGGCTGCCTGGGCTGGTGGAGCTGCCCTCTCCTTTTTCCCAGTTCTTTATGATAATCTAGTTGCCCTTCTGTGGCCCCAATGAAATTGATCACTACTACTGTGACATTTTTCCTTTGCTGCAAGTTGCCTGTACTAATACCCATATCACTGGTGTCCTTATGGTTGCCAATTCAGAAATGGCTGCCTTGGTACCATTTATTTTCTTGTTTGCGTCTTATGTCATTATTCTATTCACATTAAGAAATCAGTCAGCAGAGGGAAGACGCAAAGCCCTCTCTACCTGTGAGTCTCATATCACTGTGGTTATTTTATTCTTTGGACCTTCCATATTTGCCTGCCTTAGACCTTCTACCACTTTCCCTGCGGACAAAATCTTTGATCTGTTTTACACCATTATTGCTCCTATGTTCAATCCCCTCATCTACACCCTGAGGAACACAGAGATGAAAAAGGCCATGAGGAAAGTTTGGTGTCAAAAGGTATTTTTAGTAGAAAAACATAATTGATTCCTATTGTTTAATGTCCAACTAACTCCATGCAGGCTGGAACCAATTATTTGTCTCTAAGGAGCACTATTAGTTTTCAAATTATTGAATGCAAAGTGTTGGTTCATAAATGTCTGAACTCAGGAGATAAAGAATAGCTACTAAAAAGACAATTGCACTACTGGGAAAGAGATCAAGTAGAAATATATATATTTATATATATAACATATGCATGTGCTATATGGTTAAATAGAAAGTTGAGTTTGTTATGTAATCAATTCTCATGCTACTTTTGAATTTTAATAAATCATTTAATCTGTAATTTATTCATGAGACCAGAAATCTATTTGATCATTCCTTAGAAATTTTGTAGATTAAATGTAGTTTTCAGAAATAAAAATATTTTCTTTTTAATTTTTGAGCTTTATTTTTTGATACTATATCCAAGATATCTTGTATGATGGCATTCTAAAGTCAATTATGTAATGAAGAATTTCATATAGAATTTCATATGAAATGTAAATAAAAGTGATGGTCATAATTTTCTCTTAAATTTTTTGAGTTAAATTTGACATACTTTAGTGATACATGCACACCCATGTTTATCACATAACAATTTTCAATAGCTAAACTATGGAACCAGACTAGATGTCTATCAATGGATGAATGCCTAAAGAAAATATGGTATGTGCATACTTCAGAGTTTTATTGATTCTTAAATAACAACAAAATTATGTAATTTTCAGAAAAATAAATAGAACTGGAGACCATAATTTTGAACAAAATAAGCCAGACTCAGGAGGAAATTATTATGTATTCCTTCATGTGTTGACTAGAGGAAAGAAACTAGAGGGAATGCACCTTAAGAGTAGAAGGTGACCAAGAAGAGGGAGGGAGAGGATTGGAGGAGGGAGGCCAGTCTGAAAAGGGCATGAAATTGATATAATTGTGATTATATATAAAGATGGTCCAATGAAGCCTGTTATTCTGTATTATTGAAATGTATCAATTTTTGAAAAAGAAGCTTATGGAATTATTTTCCTTTGTGTAGTTTCTTAAATTAGATATACTTGAATGTAGAAGGACAGGATGAATAATTAACAGATACTATCTCTTTCCGGTAGAGCTGCATTATTGAGTGGCTCCAAGACTGTCCATTTGGTGATGATTGCATGTCAGCTTGTCCCAATACAGAGTTAAGAGAAATTAATTCAATCACCACTGTAGAGAAAAAGAGACAAATTATATCAAATACATTTTCCTGGAGCATAATTCATTTTTGTAGGCATTTTTTATCTCCTTTATGTTTGACAAAACCAATAACAAAATCACTGGTTTATGTGACAGTAAAAAAATGCCAATATGGATAATGAGGAATCATATTAATTGTAAATAGTATGAAATGTAGATTTGGGAGATAGATTTCCAAAATAATCAGAGAAAAAGCAAAACTAATTTTTATATTATCGAAGAAAAAATATCTCTAACTGAAATAGCAGAAGGTAAATAACACCAACATACTAACAAATGATTTATTTTGAAACCATAATGATAATTTTAACATTTTAATGCCGTAAAATTTTAAAATATGATTTCAACAGTAGTAAACAGCATTTGGAAGGAGAGGAAATGAAAGAAACATGATATGGAAAGCAAACTGTACCAATTTATATTGGAAAAAGATTTTATTAATTACATTCTTTTCATAAGTTACTAATAAAAATGGTTGGATCGTTCTCTAATACCAGACAGCAGAAGACAATAGAACAATGCCTACAGGTTTCTGGATGAAAAGTCTGAGAGCAATAAGTAGTATTCTTAGTCCTATTGTCCTTTGTGAATTTAGAAAATGACACCTTCATATTCATTTGACTTGAAAATATATCCTACTACATGTTTGTTTTGATTAAAAATTCTCAGTATGTTTCTCCAAAAAGCAGTTTCAAAACATCTTCAATGATGAATCACTATAAAATCTTAGGAGTCCAGAAGAACACAAGTGAATGATGCATTCTCTATCCATAATCAAAGGCCACACCTTAAAGCACTGGTGAAAAGTTTAAAAAAGCAATGACTCACTCATTAAACATTGATATGAATGTCATTCTATCATTCTCTCACTGCCCAAATCTAGGCAAAACAGGAGACTTCTGTGTTTTATGTATCATTCATGTCAGAAAATGGAGAAGAAAACATTCATATTACTTAAATACAAAATGGCAATTGAGATTACATATGAAAGAAAATTGATTGATAGTCAAGATAAGGGAAATTTTTACTCCTCTAGAATTTAAAAATTTTACAACAAAAGTTATATAACTCACTCTGATTTTTTTCCAGATGTGATATTTACTGACAATGTTTTCTTTATCATCTCCTTGAAAAAACGAAGCCACAGAGAAGACCATGTCATTTAGTGAAATGTAGTTCATAGCAGATTCTCCAAAGCTATTGAAATCGGGATTTATATAAGACAGACAGATGAAAAGAATTAGAATTAACTCTTAGTGTTGTCCAGATTCTAGTATACTTGACTGATTCAAAATATATTTCATGAACACATCAAGTTAGTTTTTTTTTTTTTTTTTAACCTGGTCTTCTCCTCTTTGAATTCTTATTCATGCAATGTTTCATGAGTTAATATTTATTCATTCTTTATTTTTGAGCCAAAACCAACTTAAGTTTTCATTGACCATAAATTCTACTATAGCTTATAAAACTTTTCTTGTGAAACAGAAAAAGAGCATTTAATCTCCACCTCAATTGTGTAAAAAATGAATTGCTCATTTTGTAATCATATCTCTCATTGACACGGATGGACTATTCATAAATTTTCATTGAATTTTATTAATTTTTTGTAGAGCATCTTAAAGACTGGTTTTCTTGGATAAGATGTTTCTCCATTAATAATTAAATCATCAAGAGAAAATACTGAAATTAATAGAAATTAAGAAATGAGAGCTACAGATTATGTGAAGTTACAAACTACATGAAAAACTCAAATATATAAAATCTAATGATTATAGGATACGCTAAAATATTAAATGCTGCATGTAATTATCATCAGAAATAAAGCAACTATTTTTTTTTTCATTTTTCTGATTCTTTCAAGAGTTAGTGGTATATAGTTGGAAAAAAAAGACTTCAAAAATGTATGTACAGTAAGAACCAATCTTGTTCAAACAAGGTGTAGAGATGTACCTTATTAGTACTTGTATTTATATAGATAGTATATTTTATGCATACAAAGTTTAACAGTCTTGTAGGAAGTCAGAATAAAGATATATTTTGATACTTTCTCTTTGGAGGAAAGAATCCACCCATGGAAATATTTTCCCTGGGTGAGAAATTGAGTCTGGGCAGCGACTCTGGGTGCAGGAGTCCCAGAGCAAATACTCAGGAAAGTCTATGAAGTTAGGGGAGCAAGAGGTGCAGAGGGGATGCCAGGGGAGAACGTCTTCTGTGTTAAGGAGAAGTAGCTGTGGAAGCACTACCTAGGACAGAGCAGGCATTTGATGTATGGTAACGTCAAGGCAGGCTTCCTTCAGTGTATAGGAAGTTGCAAAGTTCCCAGAATTGCTTTCAAATTAAATCTTTGGAGACCGATTGACCCTTACTCCCTTGGTAGGTTTGGTACCCTGAATACTTTAGGGTCTCTTACATTTTTTTAAATTATCAAATTATTAAATCCATTACATAAAAAAATTGAAGAAGTAGAAGAAGAAAGAAGAAGAAGGAGTGGAAGGAGAAGGAGAAGAAAGAATTACAAAAGTGATATCCCTATAATCTCCTTAAAAATCAAGAAATTGATGCCTGCCCTGGTCTCCAAAGTTACAGCATGTCCTCTCTTGGCCTTGTCCCTTCTCTTCCCCCATTATTAACTGTTTTCCTGTCAGTGGTAACTCCTCCTTCTCTGCCACCTAAGGCAATGCATGTGTTTTATGTTATAAGGATTTCTTCTGGGAAAATAAGAAAACAGGAGTCTGCCTCATCAGGTCAGTGGGAAGATGACCCGAGAATGCTTGGTACTCTGCTTGGACAGAGTCAGTGCTCGGTTGCATTTTCTGTGGTTTGTTCTGCTCACATAGCCCACTGCAAGTCAGCTCTAACCTCAGGCACAGATGTTCAAGAAGAAAAAAAGACAGGAAACAAAAATTACACGGGAAAAATTAAAATATTTGTAATTTTTTAAAACTTCTTTGGAAAGAAGATTTCTAAATTGTTTCCATATAAAATAATACTAATGTTTGTTATGTTTTCTGAATTCTATTACTTAGAAGTAAACTAAAACCCTTTCTAAGCACATTGCATACTAAAGAGGGAGAGATATCCCCTCTCCTCAGTCAACTTAGGGGATTACTGAATGAACACATTCTGTACAAAAAATACTATCTAATTTGTTTTCATCACTGAACTTGTGCATAAAGTGCAAGGGAATTCAGTCACTGGGGCTCTGGAGGAGGTATAACAACAGAGATTCTTAAATCACTGACAAGGTTAATTGGATTTTCATACTGTTTATTGTCTGGATCCTAGTCTATCACTAACAGTTCTGCTAACTTGGACATAGAGGAAATGAACCTGGTGAGTGTATCATTTGGGTAGGTAAATTCAAAGGACATAGAAGGAACAATCAATGCTTCAGAATATACACACAAAAAATGCAGCTTTAAAAAGTTTGCTTCAATAAGTACTTAGCATTCTGTGAATCTGAAGTTATTCTAGTAATAAGTTTAATGATGCAGATATAGAATGTGATTAGACTCATTTAGGTTTTTAAATTATCCCACTTGCCTTCAAATTCTGGATTTTTTTTTTTTTTTTTTTTTTTTGTAGATGCTGGGGATCGAACATGGAGCCTCATGCTTGCAAGGTAAGCACTCTACCAACTGAGCTATCTCCCTAGCCCCTAAACTCTGGATCTTATCATATGATCTTGTACTGCTTGGTGAATATTGGATGTATGACAGGTGTCAGTTATTTCTAAAATGATACACTCCTCACTTATTTTTCTATGAATAGATGGTGGCATTTTCAGAGTAAAATGTAGTCCCAGAAGCTGAAACAAAATTATCTAGAGAGAACAGTCAATTTCCAAGAGGAAAGAAGAAACCATATAAAGGGAGAAGAGAGAAATGGATTCATAATTATTGAAGCATGGGACCATGCGTGGTGAGTTATTTCTCCCCTTCTTTATCCTGTCTGTGTGATACCTATTTTTGTCTCCATTTTGTTGAAATCAAAATGACTCTCAGTTAAAATGAAGTAGAGACATCCTGTCTGAATTTGATAAACTAACTTGTTTTGAGATTAGGTTGATGATAAATTTGAAGAGTTTTGTTGAGGGTGTGATATAATGTTTCGGGGGGGAAAGGTAGACATGAAGGGGATGCTTACTAGAGTAGCAAATTTCAAATATGAGAAAAAGATCTTTAGAACTTTTGATACACAGTAAAAAAATTACGATTAAGGAAAAAGTGATAAAGTGATCAACATCATACAGATGGAAAGGACAAATAAGATCCTTGCAATGGACCTTACCATGGTCATTATTCTCTAATACACAAAGAAAGAATTAACCAAAGCCCTATGCAGGTCACTACAAAAGCAAAAGGGAGTATCTCAAAACTTGGGTTTGTGTTTAACTTATCTCTGTTGTTTTGTTGCTTGTCCTGTTGCATGCAATGATTGTTGTGATCATGATTAACATTATTGAATGATTTACCTGTGTACTGTCTTAAATCTTTGAAGTTGTATGTTACTCATTCAGCAAACATTTAATGGTTACTTTTTAAATGAATGTCAGTGTCTATTTGACAAGACCTCAAAACAGAAAGATGGAGTAAAATAATTTGTTGAGTTCCCCATGATGAACTGGATGACTCTTTTATGTATTT
The DNA here is from genome assembly GCF_902686445.1 of Sciurus carolinensis. NCBI lineage: Eukaryota > Metazoa > Chordata > Mammalia > Rodentia > Sciuridae > Sciurus > Sciurus carolinensis. The sequence continues at coordinate 26,734,404 of NC_062223.1, read as the reverse complement.
AACAATTGAATGTTAATTCTTTTGTCACAACCAGAAATAGATATGCTCATTTGTACTATACTTATCAGCAGGGTTGTGATCTGAGACGAAAGCATTGCATGACCCAAATCACAGAGATCTAAGAGAGGTGGCTAGAATTTTAAATTAATCTGTTCAAGAATTCTCAGTATTTTGGGCAATATTTAAGACAGTCTCTCTGCCCTGGAGGGAGTTAAGACCTTATAAATTAAGTGTACTTTGGCTTATATTATAAAAGTTGAAATGATGATATTCAATGTAAACATTGCTTTAAATAATAATAGTTTCAAGTTTTTTTTTTTATTCCATGTTTTTTGTCAAGAACTGTGTTAAGTGTACAGAATTGTAACTGTATTGCCAAGTCAACTGTAGGTAGTGTTAGACCTAATTTTTAAGGATATGACCTTGGGTAAATTATTTACTATTTTTATTACACACAATTTTCTTCCATAAAATGGATTTACAAATATTCTTAAAGTTTTTGTGAAGATTTAAAAATTAATACCTAAAAGGAGTTTTGAAGAATGTTAGTGCAATGAGCATGCTCAAATCAGAAGAAAGTATAAAAATGATTAAACCCATACATGGGTTGGGTAGTTAAATGGCTGACTGAAAACATGTATTTGCCCATAGTAAAACTATAGTATAAACTCAGGTAGTTTCACTTTACTCTGTGGATGGTGTAAAAATTTTCATTTTGCAATGATAAGGAGATCAAGGGTGTTGCAAGATCTCAAAAGTTTCTTATAAATCATTAAGGCTAGACTCACTATTTTACAGATGGAAATCCAGAAGAGGTGATTACAATTTAAAGTGAGTGAGGAACTAGATTACAGCATAATTCTTTATCTCTTCTTTCCTCATCTATTTTGATGGCAGGGTGCTGCTGAGGCTTGGGAGACTGAGCAGGAAATTCAGAGCTCTTTAACTCGGTACGTGATACAGTTCACCCATTGTAAATGGTTTATATTTGTAGGAGAGAGGAACTGATGTGGTATTTTTTATATGTGGTTTTTATTTATTGCCTGTATTTTTCTAGTCTAGGAGAGTTGGGCTTAATTTGTCATCCCATTTTGACATTTACATTCTAAAATGGCTTAAATGATCAAAAGTCAATAATGTTGGAGACTGATTTGTACAGTAGAATAACATAATTATGAAAACAGCAAATGTCATATTAAATTTCGCATTCCTGTGGTTCTTCACCTTTTATGTATAAACTCAGGTTCTGGACTCATAAAATTGTCTTTTCTAGTTCTGATTTGCTTAGTGATTGCTCAGTAGTCTGTTTATACTTTAACAGGAAATTTTAATTAACTTTTACATTTCTAAAGTGATACTTCTGGATACTGATCAAACAGAGCTAAATATAATACTGTATTTGTGAACATAGTGTTTTGCATTTTGTTCTTCTCAAAGTTCTTCTTCATCTATTTTTTAATTTGAAACCTAGAACTATATGGAGAGAAGTTATGTGTCACATGTTGGAGTGCAGAAGGAAAACAAAATGATGAGCTCACATTTAAAATTGACATCTGAGTTGGGTACATATCATCCTCTCAAACTCCAAACTTAAGAAGGTAAGAAAATCAGTGGACGTTTATACATGGTAAACCAAATGTGTGCAAATAAACTGAACTAAAAAGTGAGAACTGAAAAAAAAAAAAAGCAAAGTAAAACCTTTCCCTGGTCTGGAGATCAAAGACACCTGAAGGTCCAAGTGTGTATTTAGGAAGGGTGATTTTTAGAAATCCTCCTGTTGAGAGGCAAATCTCAAAGCTTCTTCCTGATTAAATAATACCATGATTGTATAATTTCATTTTCTTTGTTGGAGTTAAATTTACTGGATCATGCTATTGACAATTTTTAAGAGTACTGATCTGGTAATAACAGCATTTAAAAGAATTCAGGCATTAAAAATCTCTGGTTTAGGAAACATTGCCCACTTAGTGATTTACTTGAGTTTTCATAAACATTTTATGACCCTATCCAGCTGGTTTCCCAATTTTATAAGTGAGATAAATTTAATGCAGAGAAATAAAGTGGTTTGTACCCAAAATCACACTCTGTAATATTAGATAACACCACAGGTAGCAACTAACTGTCCTCACATAAATCTTTTCCCATAAACTTTTTAAATGTTGTTCTCTGAAATAAGCAGTGTCAGGATTCATCATGGGGTTTGACAGGAGGCATAAGGTACCTGAGATAGAAAGTAGAATTCAGACTCTACTTTCAAAACTGGAAAAATTTCATTTTCTGAAACTGTGTACTATGTCAAGAACAAAACCATCCAGGTGAAACTGTCCCTTTGCTTTAGTTTTAATTATTGTGCTAGCATGTGGATAAATACACAATTGTCATTGAAGTGCCCACAGAGATAAATATAATTATGTTAAAATATGAGAATTTAATATCAAAATCAGATGTATGGAAAAAGAAAAAAATGCGAAAATACTTAGAATAGTTACCTGGGACTCCTACTAAAATACAGAGTATTCATCTTCAAACTTCCATAAACCCACAGGCTTGTGTGTCTGTGTGTTTGTGTGTGTGTGTGTGTGTGTGTGTGCATGCACATATATGCATACATATTGATACAAATGATATTAATCTTTAGTTTTGTTTTCTACTTCACTATAATGTGATTTTGAGGTAGAATATATCCAACTATATAAACCTTGGATCACTGTTACACTTTGCATATGTAAACACAATTGCGTCTGCTCAATATTTATACTTTGACACATACTAAAATTATACTTCTATCTTAAACAATATTTGAATATTGCCTTTATAAGGACTCAGTTTTTTAACAGGATAATAATAATCTTGAATAATAATAATATTTATATTGGTGCACTATATCTAGGGTGGTGTCGATTTTGCCATATTTGTACATGCATGTGACGTAGTTTGTTCAATCTCCTTCTCTAGTACCTTCCTTTTCTCTCCTCCTGATCCACAGCTCTACTCTACAGATCTTAATTCTAGTATTATTTCTGTTAATTTAATTAGTGCATTATCATTCTATAGATGAGTGGAATTCATTGTGGTAGATTGGTAAATACATAGACCATAATTTGGTAGATTTTATTTCCAAGTATCTCCCAATTCCCTCTTGCCTCTCTCCCTCTTGATTCCCTTTCTCTGTTCTATTTGTCTCTGTTTTATACTCATGTTATCCCTCTTTTTAAACTTTTTTTCTCTCTATCTTCCATATATGAAATAAACATTGGCCCCTTGACTTTGTGAGACTGGCTTATTTCACTTAGCATGATGTTCCCTAGTTCCATCCATTTACCAGAAAATGATGTATTTTAATTCTTCTTTATGGATGAATAACCCTCTATTGTGTATGTATACCACATTTTTAATCTAATCTGTTCTTGAGCACTTATCCTGGTTCCATAACTTGGCTATTGAGAACTGTGCTGTAATAAGCACTGGTATTCACATATCAGTAGAACATGTTGATTTTACTTCTTTTGGAGAAAAACAAGGAGTGGGACATTTGGGTCATGTGAAGTTTCCATTCCTAGTCTTTAGAACAATCTCCACAGTGTTTTTTTGTGGCGAGCCGCCTTGCCACCATGATAAGATGGCGCTGGTTTCCTGAAGTGCTTTCTAGGTAAACAAGCCCATATTTGGTTGAGCTAACTGTTGCAAATGGGAGCACCTATGAACATAGGCCAAGTGGCAGGAGTAGATTGGCTATTGCAAGAGTATAAAAGTGTATGAATTCGGCTCAAGAGAGAGAAGAAGAAAAACCATGGTTTTATAATATTAAGGTCCTTATTAAACTGCTGAAGGAAGATTCCTGTGTCGTGCTTTCTTGCGGGCGAGGGACACGACAGGTGGTGCCGAAACCCGGGAGTCAGAACTTTCAGTGGTCAGGGGGTGCACCGGTGAATACCACAGGTAAGTGTGGCGCTCCTCTATAGATAAGAGAGAGCGGTAACTGACTTTACATAGTCGGTCAACAAAGATAAATACAACCGACTTTGCATAGTCGGTCAACAAAGATAAATACAACCGACTTTGCATAGTCGGTCAACAAAGATAAATACAACCGACTTTGCATAGTCGGTCAACAAAGATAAATACAACCGACTTTGCATAGTCGGTCAACAAAGATAAATACAACCGACTTTGCGTAGTCGGTCAGCAAAGATAAATACAATCGACTTTGCATAGTCGGTCAGCAAAGAAAGATATTTTGTTTTCGCTTTCATTCTGCTTGCTCTGAACGCTGCTTTCATTATGGGCAATTCTCCATCTAGTTCAGTAGTACAGTCTTTAGATTTTTTGTTGTGCTCCAAAGAGCTCAAGGTCAAACGCAGTACTTTAGAAACATTCCTTGTAAGAATTGATAAAGCAGCCCCATGGTTTGCTGTCTCCGAAAGCTTGACTCCTGCCAGCTGGGATAAGTTGGGAAAAGATTTGGATTTCCTTCAGGAGCAGGGACAATTGGAGAAAGGGGTGATACCGCTATGGAAATTAATAAAAGGATGTATTCTTGATGGTAGATGTCAGGAAGCTATTCATAAAGGACAGGAAGTTCTTGAACAACTACATGAGGAGAAGTCCGAGGATTCTATGAGTACTTCCAGTAAACATAGTGCAGGAGAGCAGGTTTATGGAGCTATTCCAAAGAGGAGACTATACCCAGATTTAAAAGCCCTTAAAACACCAGAAGATACAGGGGAGTCAGAATCAGACGGTGATGAGGAAGTGAAGGAGCTAACGCAGCACTTACGGAAGGTGAAGATAAAAGAAGGGGGAACTAAGAGGCAAAAAGATTTTAGACAAAAGGACTATGAGGAAGAACAGAAGCCAGCTCTAGCCTATGATCCTCCCCCATATGTGGGAGGGGTTCCAGGCACGGGTAGAACTTTTAACTCTGCAGCTTGGAGGGCTGCCCATGTAGATTTGGGGTTTGCCTGTCCTGTATTCCAGGATAATGATGGGGGAAGACATCAGGAACCCATAGAATTTAAAACGATAAAGAATATAGCAGAATCTGTCCGCACTTATGGTGTGGATGCTGCTTTTACTATCGCCCAAATAGAGGGGCTCAATAGATTCTGCATGACCCCCTCAGAGTGGGCCACTTCAGTGAAAGCTTGTGTTTCCCCAGGTAAATATTTAGACTGGAGAGCCTTCGTGTTAGAGGGGGCCAATGAACAGGCTGCACGCAACCAAGCTATGGGCAAACCTGCCTGGGATGTAGATATGCTTCTGGGGCAGGGTAGATTTGCCAATCAGCAAACAGACTTTCCATTAGAGGTTTATAAACAAATTAATAAGATCTGCATTGCTGCCTGGAAAGCACTTCCTAACAAAGGAGAAGTGCGAGGTAACTTAACAAAAATTGTCCAAGGCCCCACAGAAGCTTTTTCAGATTTCATGGCTAGAATGGTAGATGCAGCAGGGAAGATTTTCGGGGATGCTGATGTAGCTATGCCTTTAATTAAACAATTAGTATATGAACAATGTACAAGAGAATGCAGAAATGCTATTAATCCATTTAAAAGCAAAGACATAGAGGCATGGATGAAAGCTTGTAGAGAAATAGGTGGCCCATTAACAAATGCAGGCTTAGCCGCTGCCTTCCTTCGCATGGAAGGACAATTAAAGACTTTATTAAAGGCTAATGGAGCACCTTTAGAGGTTTCCTCAGCTAGGAAGTTTTTAAAAACTGTAGAAGACAAAGCCCCTTGGTTTTTAGATAAGGGCTTGTTGGATCAAGAGAAACTATCACAAGAGACAGAAAAAGGCCCCCCTCCTGATCCCTTCCATGCAGCTCCATGGCCACCTAGGGAGGGAACACCCGTGTCCTTGAAGCAGTCCTCCCCCTAGGCAGAGATCTCAGCAGCTCCATTCCTCAAAAGTAGTAAGAAATAATGTTTTGTGATTTTCTGCTTTCAAACCTAACCTGATTTCTCAACCAGGAAGAAAAAGGGTTAAAAAATCCTGGGTGATCCTCCCTCCCCCTTGCCTGGCCTTGCTGAAGCCTGCATTGGAATGTAGGCTGCAGCGGTCTCAGCGGGAAAGGGAGGTAACCTGAAGATAAGAAAAAAAGAAAGAAAAAAGGGTGTCTGTTTTAAACTTCTGGGCTGCTACACAGAATTAACTCATTTTCCAGGATTCTTGTTTTGTTTTGTTTTTCTTTAATGCTATATTTTTGAGCTCATAATTTTGATCTTGCATACCTAGGTTAATGATCTTTTTTTCTTTTTGATCAGTTCTATTTTTTATTCAACTAAAGTTTTTGAACATCTGTTACATTGCAATGGAGATTCACCTATAAAGTTACAAGGCCTTTGATTTTGTGTTATGTGTATGTTGTGCTGTCTAATGTCATGTTTTGTCTGTATCAAAACTGAGTGCTCCTAAAATTAAAATTTAAAAATGGATCCAAATACTTTTATTCACGTGATTTAAAAAGGTTCAATTTAAATTGAGTAAACTAATAAAAGTGAAATGTCTTTAAAAATAACTTGCAAGTCTCTAGGTGGTCAAACTAATGGAATGTTGATGTTAAACAATGTCTAATATCAATTGTTTCTAGGACTTTTCTTCAACAGGAAAGAGACAGCAAATACTGTTTAGGACACTTGTCTAATATCTTGACTAAAAACAAGGTTACTAAGAGTTATGTCTTAACAAGTACAATTCTATATACAAAGGGTTCTAAAGGTTTCAACTGTGTCTCAATTAGAGTACTATAAACAACAAAGTATTTTATCTTGTTAAAATGGTGTAATTTATCTAAATTCAGAAATTTCATAAGAGTTGTTTCAGAATGTGAACAAAAGGGGGTCAACACATAAAAAAGAAAAAATAAAAGGTTCTAAAAATACAACTATATTTAGTGAAGAAAAAAATCTTTCTGGATAAGAAAGTGTTATATAATGAAATACATGAGGGTCTAAGTAAATGCTAAAAAAGTCTGTGTGTAAGTGAAGGGCAAGTTTCAACAAGTCTGTGTGTAACTAAGTTGGTTGTGTGTATGTGAGACAGCTAAAGCTATTAAAGGTTTTTCCTAAGGTGAAATACTAATGTGTTGATATAAACCAAAGCTTAATCTATATGGTAAAATGGCAAGGATTTCTTAGAAACACTAATTTACCCTTAACTTTGTATCTATTAAGTTTTTTTCTTTAGAGCAATTAATCTTAAAAATTGGGGTTTATCCAATTATTGTTAAACAACTGTTAAAAGTATTGTACTATGTTACAGAGTCTAAATTTTTCTTTAAAAACTAAACTTGGTAAGATACAAATGTCAAGATAATTGTGAAATGGTCACTAGTTGTATATTAAATGTGCTCATATTTTTCAGGTATACAAGTTTTTAAAGCAGGGAATTTATCAAGCTGTGCTATTCTCCAGATTAAACTTGTCTGTAATGGTAATCTTAAACTTATAAAGAGTAAATTTTAATTGGGGATTTATTTCTATCATTTAATGTTCTATTATAGGACCTGCTATCAATGAGGTATGTGTAAAATTTGTTACTTTTTACATTGAGATAAAGAACTTCAAATATAAATGTATTTATAAAGGTTAGAGCCTGACTTGTTTAAAGGTTAATTTTGTGAAACATAAAGGTATTTTGCCACTTTATCACACAAAAGGAGAGTTAAAAACTCTCTCAGCCTTTCTTTAATTCATGTTTTAGATACAATGTTAAATTGTGTTAATTATAAAGTTTATATAGACTCAGGAAACAGTATATGTACACTACTTAATGATATTTAAGGAAGAAACAAAGATCAACATCAAAATTAGAACACTTAAGATTTGTAAGGAGCCACCCCTTACCTGAGATAAGGCTCTGCCTCCCACCTTACTGCATGTTAAAGTGACTCCAAAATAAGTCAGACTTCAGCTTATTTAAAGTTATAATCAAAAGATTGGTTTTTTTGTTGTAAAATTACTATGATCTCAAATAGGGAATATAATGTGGTTCTCAGTCAAAATTCAAAATAGCTATTATACAAGCAGAATATATTTTTACTCTTACTTATTTCATTTTGTAAAACTGTTACCTATTAATGTTTTGCAGAAGTAGCTGCTTCAAGAACACGCAACCTAGGTAACTTGTGATAATAAGCCATCACCTAACAGATAGTGGTAACAGATACCAGAACAGATAGTGGTAACTTCCAGAACTAATGCAGACTCCAGTTAGATAAAAGGATAAATAACTGTAAAGTTATGGACATTAAAGTTAAAGCCCAGTACTCTTACTTTATGACTGGTGAGACTGGCTTGCTGGATGATTAAGATCAAACTTAGAGATTGGAGTACAGAAGGCAAGATACACCTGTATTTGGATCTTTTGCCCTCAGTCAGCCTGAACCCAGGGAATAAGAGGACTTCTCTAAGGAGCACTTAAGGTGTTGGAAACTGTAGGTGCCATCAATCTTAACAACAAAGTTTCATCTTTATTTACTCAGTTACAAAATTTGATTTTGGGCCGTTCTGCACCCTTTTATCCTGTACATATAAGAGCTCATACGGCTCTCCCTGGACCTATTGTTGAAGGAAACGCAAGGGCAGATGCCGCTACCCGCACAATTTGTTTTCTTTCTTCTCTTGACAGTGCTCGAGACTTTCATAATAAATTTCATGTTAACTTCCAAACACTTCGTAAGCGCTTCTCTATTCCTCGAGCAGAAGTGAGACAGATTGTCTTAGATTGTTCTCATTGTGTTCCATTTCATCATCTCCCTTCTTTTGGTGTTAACCCCCGAGGCTTGCGACCCCTTACGATTTGGCAAATGGATGTAACTCATATTGCAGAGTTTGGTTCCCTAAAATATGTTCATGTCTCAGTAGATACTTTCTCTGGAATTATGCATGCCTCTGCTTTGGCGGGAGAAAAAGGCCATCATGTCATCTCCCATTGCCTAGAGGCTTGGGCCGCCTGGGGCCTTCCATGCTCCTTGAAGACAGATAATGGGCCGGCGTACACTGGTCAACAATTCACCTCTTTCTGCTCCACTATGGGAGTGCAACTGACTCATGGCTTACCTTACAACCCCCAAGGTCAGGGAATCGTGGAGAGAGCTCATAGAACGATTAAAGAACTTTTGCAAAGACAAAAAGGGGGAATAGGAGCAAGCCGTACTCCTAAAGAGCGTTTGTCTCTGGCTCCTTTTACCATTAATTTTTTAACTTTGGATGTACATGATAATTCTGCGGCTGACAGACATTGTTCGCCGCCTGCCCCCCCTTTTTCTATTTCTATTATCAAACAGTTCAGAAGTGATTTTAAATTGTTCTAATGACAATATTACCTGCCTGCTTTCAGAGTGTTGGAACGGTAGTGAATCTGTTGCTGTGATTGTAAAGGTACCCACCTTTGTACCTGTTCCAGTGGAGGTCAGTCCAGATAATTTTCCATTGGTGAACCTCTTCAGAGAAAAGAGAGACTTTGGCATTACTGCAGCCATAATAACTGCTATTGCTGTCTCTGCTGCTGCAGCCACTATCACTGCTCTAGCCATGACCAATCAAGTTCAAACAGCACAAACCATTAATCAAGTTATACAACAAACTGCACAGGTACTGAAATCCCAGGACCGCGTTAACAGACATATCCTATCAGGGGTCTTGGCGGCGAATCAAAGGATCGATTTACTACAAGTACAGTTGGATGAACTTTTCAACATTGCACAAGTTGGATGCATTGGGAATCATAAACACATGTGTATAACTCCAGTAAGATATGAAGAAGCAAAGAATCAAAGCCACTTGATTTCTGCCTTTCTTGCAGGCAATTGGTCCCTAGAAACTGAAAAGATGATGACTCAACAATTATTGCAGATTGCGATTTTAAATGACACCCGTGTTGAGCCTGTTACTTTGAGTCAGTTCTCTAGCTGGCTCACCTCTGCCTTTAGTTATTTTAAAGAATGGGTTGGTGTGGGGATCTTTGGATGTATTTGTTTTGCAGGCATTTGCCTTTGCCTTTGGTTTATTTGCAAGCTAAGAGTGCATCAAGCACGTGAAAAGGCGGTGTTAATTCAGGCTGTGTTAGCCATTGAACAAGGGGTGTCACCTTCTGTGTGGTTGGCTAATCTGGCACGGGAATAAGTGACATTTTTAGTATATCTCTGTTAGAGTTAGAATTATCATTTACGCTAGGTGTCTGCAGGGTACTGCTGTAATTACTATGTACTTTTCTTTGAGGACTGTGAATTTGCATTCTGGGGATTTCTTGTACCAATTAAGGCTTCAATTGTCTTGTAACTTCCACCTTTGATCTTGAGCTATAACAATAATGTTGGAGGAGAGAACTGTTACTGTATGCCTTGTGTTCATTATAGTGCCCCTGTATTGTGCAGCATTGGCAAGAAGGGTGATGTGTTTTCCTACCTCGGGCCTTTGCAGTTGCGCAAGCTGGATAAGCTCCCCCTAGTATGGTTTTCCATTCCGCTATGTCTTCATGGACACAGGATGCGAGGCAAAGCACTGCACTTGAGAGTTTTATTTTTGAACCTCAAGGAAGGCATGCCCTATTGCATGTGGGTTTGATGTCCACGTCCCACCCTACGAAAAAAGGCATCGGCTTAGGTGATATCAGGCCCGGAGAAGGCGCCACTCTGGGACTGATGTTCACTATTTGCCACTTTTGCACAGTAGGATAGGGCCTCTACCTTCACCTGTGTTCATAAAATAAAGAAGGGGGAGCTGTGGCGAGCCGCCTCGCCACCATGATAAGATGGCGCTGGTTTCCTGAAGTGCTTTCTAGGTAAACAAGCCCATATTTGGTTGAGCTAACTGTTGCAAATGGGAGCACCTATGAACATAGGCCAAGTGGCAGGAGTAGATTGGCTATTGCAAGAGTATAAAAGTGTATGAATTCGGCTCAAGAGAGAGAAGAAGAAAAACCATGGTTTTATAATATTAAGGTCCTTATTAAACTGCTGAAGGAAGATTCCTGTGTCGTGCTTTCTTGCGGGCGAGGGACACAACATTTTTTAAAGAGGGTGTACTAATTTGCAGACTCACCAATAATGGATAACTGTACCTTTCTTCCACATCCTCAGTAGCAATTATTATTTTTATTACTTTTGGGGTGGGTACCTGGAATTGAACTAAGGGGCACTTGAACACTGAACCACATGCCCAGCCCTATTTGTATCCAGACAGGGACTCACTGAGTTGCTTAGCACCTCGCTTTTGCTGAGGCTGGCTTTGACAATATGATCCTCCTGCCTCAGCCTCCCAAGCTGCTGGTGTTGCAGGCTTGTGTCACTACAGACTTCACCAGCAATTTTATTTTTATTCACGATGATTGCCATTCTGACTGGGGTAAGATGAAATCTCAGTATAATTTTGATTTACTTGTATTCCCCTATTTATTAAGGATGTTGAAATTTTTTCATATATTTCTTGGCCATTTGTATTTCTTCTTTTGTGAAATGTCTGTGTAGTTCATTTACTCATTTTTTGATTGGTCGATTTATTTTTGGTGCTAATTCTTATTGGTTCTTTATATATTCTGTATATTGATCAAATGTTGGCAAAAATTGTCTAGTAGTCTGTAGGCACTCTCTCCATGCTGATCATTACTTCCTTTGCTGTGCAGAATCTTATGAATTTGATGCCATACAACTTATTGATTCTTGATTTTTTTCTTGAGCTTAATCTTATTAATGAAGTCAGTGTTTATGCCTATATTTTGGAATATTGACCCTAGCTTTCTTTTTGTAGTTGCAGTGTTTATGGTTTAATTCCAAGGACTTTGATCCACTTAGAGTTTATTCCTGCACAGGGTGAGAGATATTTAGTTTCATTCTTCTAAATATGAATATCCAGTTTTCCTACACCATTTGTTAAAGGGCTACCTTTTGTCAAACATATGCTTTTGACCATTTTAAATGATTTTTTAATTTTTCATAAACAGCATGTTTTATTTGTTCTTTTTATATATATTTTACAGTAGAGTGTATTTTGACATATTCTACATATATGGAGCATAACTTTTTCTAAGAAAGTTATGTCTGATTCATTCTACCGTCTTTCCCATTCCCATCTGCTCTCCCTTCCATTCATTCCCCTTTTTCTAATCCACTGAATTGCTATTCTTCTCTCTACTTGTGTCTTTTTAGGTTTTTAGACTGAATGTATTTATTTTTATCATGTGAAGATTGAACAATATTCCTGAAAGGTTTTCTTTTGAACTCAACCTGAGAATAATCCAAGGAGAATAACACACTTTTATTAAAAATGATTTTCATTTTTCAACTTTGGAATCTTCTTTATGAAACACAGCCTCCTGATGTTAACATTGTCATCAAGACTCTCCATGAAATTTCTGACATTGACCTATGCACTATGTCTTTTCAGGTGGCTGTTATGTATATTTACTGAACTGGACCATGGGCAGTAGGAATAATGTCACTGTGTTTATTCTCCTGGGATTTTCTCAAAACAGGAACATTGAAGTTCTCTGCTTTGTATTACTTTTAGTTTGCTACATTGCTATTTGGATCGGAAACATGTTCATATTGCTTTCTATCACATGCACTCAGTTCATGAACCAGTCCATGTATTTTTTTCCTTTATTACCTCTCACTCTCTGACCTTTGCTACACAACCACCATGACACCCAGACTAAATACGAACTTACTAGCAGAAAGGAAGATAATTTCCTATAATAACTGCATGATACAGCTCTTCATCATTCACTTCCTTGGAAGCATGGAGATCTTCATCCTCACGGGGATGGCCTATGACCGCTACGTGGCCATCTGCAAGCCTCTGCACTGTGCTGCCATCATGAGCAGGCAGAGGTGCAACACAATCATCCTGGCCTGCTGGACTGGGGGATTTGTACACTCTGCCAGTCAGTTTCTTCTCACTATTTTCTTACCGTTCTGTGGCCCCAATGAGATAGATCACTACTTCTGCAATGTGCATCCTTTGTTGAAATTGGCTTGCACTGATACATCCAGAATTGGTCTCTTGGTAATTGTTAATTCAAGACTGACTGCTCTGGTAATTTTTATGATTTTGATGGTGTCCTATTTTCTGATATTATACACCATCAGGGTTTACCCTGCAGAGAGCCGTGCCAAAACTCTCTCAACTTGCAATAATCACATAACACTTGTGGTTCTATTCTTTGTGCCTGTCCTCTTCGTTTGTATCAGACCACATGTAACTTTTCCAGTAGACAAAGTGTTTGCTCTTTTCTACACCATCATAGCCCCCGTGTTCAATCCTCTGATCTACAGGCTGAGAAACTGGGAGATAAAGGCCTTGAGGGAAATGTGGTGCCATCTAGTGATTCTGTAAGGGAAGTAATTTCTATGAAAGGCATCTTAGAATTTCACTTTAGAGTTGAACCATAAATCTGAAAACTAGTATGGATAAAAGTAAAATTACATGTAAATAGTAGGAATAAGTTCTAATATGCAATGGCACAGTAAAGTAACCATAGTGTACAATTATTTTCTGCAGCTATTTAAATAGCTAGAAGGGAAGATGATAATAAATGTTCAAGGCATTGGATGTGCTAAGTACTCAGATTTATTGCATATATGTATTAAATTATCACACTGTACCCATAAATATGTATAATTATACATAGATATATCATGTTTTTTAAAAAATCATATATAGCACATGCAAAATGTTAGTTGAAGTTCAGTCTTTCCAGCAATTGTTCAGACCTTTGTTTGTTGGGCAATGTTACTGTTATCTTTTAATACTTCCTTTTCCTCTATTTCCACATGCTTGCCTTAAGTTCTCCTTAATGCGACTTTGTATTTTGAGTGCTTACCTGTGTCTTTCCTCCTCTCCATTTGATTTCTAATCTAGGCCTACCTAGATAGAGATGTCCTCCAGAAAATAGAGCATGTGGCAGGGTTAAGAGAAGATGGCACTAATGTGGATCCACTAGAAAGCACTACTGGCAGGAGAAAAACTTGAACAACCAACAACAGACTACTTTGGAACATTGAATGAAGAAACATAGCTGCACATGAAGAATGACACAAATATATTGATTAATAAAAGACTGATAGAAAGAGTAATATCATATAATTACATTTATATAAAGTTGAAAAACAGGTAAAACTAACCTATGGTAACAGAAGTCAGGGTACTAGTTACCACTGGAATCCCGAGGAAGGTAACCTCTGGGCGATTACTGATATGCCCGTCATAATCTGGAAATCAGGATGGCTGCTTCATGGGGATGTTCCATTCTTGAAAACTCAGAGTGTGATTTATGATTGTGCAATAAAATTAAAATTATAACTGATAAGCTAAAGAAAAATTTAAAGATTAAGTAGCTACACTAGAAAATCAAAACTAAAATTATTAAATTATATTCATCATATGAAGTTAGATGACAACCAATAGATTGTACAAAAGCAAAGAAGTGAATGAACAAAATAGAAAGAAACAGTTAATGTCACTTTTCAGTTTAAAATATGAACAAATGTCACAATTCTTATATGTGTACAATTTCTTACTGACCATTCTGAAACTAAGGAAAAGACCTATCTAAAAATGATTGTACCTGTGTTGGTAGGAACACTGCCCTGAAATAAAGCAATGCTTCTTACGCATCTTTCTGAATGTGAATATTCATGTATTTTGCTGTAGAAAATTTTCATGTGCAATTATGAAGTGTTACTTCAGATTTTACTGGGGAACTATGCAAAGTATACATCATGGAATTCATTACATTATAAAGTATGAAAAATTCTGTATTCATGAGCACTTCAGGAAAATGTGTATGCTGAAAGAAATGAATGGATTTACATTTGAGAAAAGAAGTACAATTAATGAAAATATTCAGATTAAAACAAAATGAAGGAGGTTACAAAAAAACAAAAAGTCATGTTAAGGATTCAAGGTAGACATTAAAGATGCACAAACAAATGAAAAAATCACACTGAAAATAGATCAATGAACTTGTAAATAAAATATAAATTACAATATACAACCAAAATATGAAACAGTAATTAAAAGAAGAGTGTTTCTGTCAATTTAGAATAAAATTAATCAATTATTGAATATAAAACACTGGATTCAGAAACTTTTAAAGCAAACTTTATTAAACATTATGAGAAATGACAATTCTAATACCATATAATCTTATTCAGAAAATAAGAGTGGAAATTTATTTCATTTAATAAAAGTAGTATTATTTTACCATAAAATGCAAACAAGAAAGAGTTGTAAATCCAATCTCACTTATGAATATTGAGGTGAATCCTAGGCACATTAGAAAAATTAATCTAGCAATGTATGAAGTACTCTAACTCATCTTAACTGATATTTGTTTACCAAGAATGCAACATATTTTTTACATTAGTATGTGCTCATATATAAAAGGAGAAAACCTATTATCTCAACAGACATATTTTAAAACACAAAATAAATTCTTGGCAGATGAAATTTTTATATCTGTTCTTGGTTATATAAAAATGAACAAATAATATACTATTTAATGTGAAAGGTGAAAATATTCCACTTAACAAAAGCAAGTCAGGGACCTCTGTCATCATTTCTATTTAATATTGTACTTTAAAGTCCTATTCAGTACATAAAGATAAAAGCTTCCAGAATTTATATATGTGTATGTATTATAAACTATCAGTTACAATTTACATGAATGTATTAAAAAATTGCTGCACCTGTATCCCAGCAACTTGGAAGACTGAGGTGGGAGGATCATAAGTTCTAGGTCAGCCTCAGCAACTTAGAGAGGGATTAAGTAATTTAGGGAGCCCCTGTATCAAAATTAAGAAAAAAATTGGGGGAGGAAGGCTGTGAATGTAGCTAAGTGTTTAAGCTCACTAGGTTAAATCTCCAGTATGAAAAATAAATAAATATATAAATAAGCACCACCACCAACAACAAAAATAGCTTAAGTTAAAAGAAGCATTAAGGGATCACTTTACTTTTTTTGGTTTTCATAACTATAACTGATAACAAAACATAAATTAATTTCTATATACTAGCAACCAGCAGAACATAAAACTTCAAATAGATGTATTTTTCTATAGAAAGAAACATATTAGGAAATCAGGACTAAATCTCACAAATCACACAAAAAGTATACACTTGTTTAGAAGACTTTGCAAAATGGAGAGATGCTTGTTGTATAGAAAGCATTTCCTCCGGGCTGGGGAGATAGCTCAGCTGGTAGAGTGCTTGCCTTGCAAGTACAAGGCCCAGAGTTCGATCCTCAGTACCGCAAAAAAAAAAAAAAAAAAAAAAAAAAAGAAAGCATTTCCTCCAAAACTGGTTTATAGAATCTATAAAATTACAATTAGTTGCTCAGTAGTATCTATGATGGAACTCATTGGGCATATTCTAAATATTTGAGAAATAATTGAAGTCATGTCTATACTGAAGAATAAAATGAAGAGGAATTGGTTATGAAGAGTTGAAGGAATTTCAGGGTTGATGAAAAAAGAATGTATGACCTTGAGGTGGAAGTAATACTTGTTGAGTTTTATTTGAGTGCTTTCAGACAATTTCTACCCAGCATGAGACCATCCTCAACAACTGGGAGGGGACCTGCATTCAGAATGGGAGAAGAACAAGGGAACTCTGGGGGAGTGGAGGATCAGAGAAGCTCACATGTCTAAATGGTGTCCCTCAGCAGGGAGGTGAGAGCCACTGGGTCAGGGAGCCCCAGAGGGCAGTAGACACTGGGGTCTTTTTAACTACAGAGCTTATCTTTCCCATGGTTGGAACATGTTAGGTACAATTTCATGAATTATGCAAAGCAGGGAATCTCCGAATGACTTAAGATCATCCAGAGATCTTATATTATAAGATCCAGAGATCTTATAAAATATTTAGGGTTATATTTAAAATAATGGAAAGTATAAAGAGTTGAGTTTAGTGATAATGAATTTTTAAACTAGTCAGTCTCAGTCTGCTGTGAGGAAAAAACAGTTGATACACAGATGCTATCTTTGAATCATTTATATAATATTGACCTTTGAAGATAACATCATTGAATACATCCATATGAATTTATAATGTGTCATATTATCACAGACAGGCACAACTAGTCCAATGTAAAGTGCACATTAAAACCACAGTGAAATAAAATTTCAGCTTCCCCAGTTTCAGAACTTTCAAATTATGAATGGTCATGTTCTAGCAAGAATAGTAAACTCTCTTGCCCTCAATGTATGGTAACACTCATACATTACTTGTGAATATCAATTTTCACAACCTAATGGATAAGGATTAAATATTCAGTAGCATACATACATTTCCTGTGACTCAATTACTCAAATATTCTTTGTGTTCATCAGTGATATTCTTACATATTTCGACCAAGATCAACTTCTAACAATGTTTGGATGACTGGTGTGGATTAGTTGAAAAATAAATTATGGATCATTGAAATATAGAGGAACATGTAAATTTAATTTTTTTTTATAAAATAAACCATTAAGTAAAAAAATGAATGGATAGAATCACTAATTCTATTTTGGATCTCAAAAAATAAAATTTTGAGGTGAAGTCATCATTCCTAAATCGGCAAATCAGACAATATGTTGTTTCAGGTCATGTGTGTGTGTGTGTGTGTGTGTGTGTGTGTGTACATTCATATCTAGGTATATATGAAACTTCGCCCTACAGTCTAGCCCATAGGACCCCAGGCTCTAGCTGGACCCAGGGCCCTTCCCCATCTCCAGAGACCCTAATGCTGGGCTAGCTCCCACATCCACAGTTTCCATGATTACTTTTAACACTAGGATGTTAAGACAGAGGGTTAAATCTGAAAATTTTTTGGCACTGAGAGAATGAAGGAAGAGCTGTGTTCATTGAGATTTGAGATAACAGTTTAGAAATAAGCAACACATTTTAAACTGAAGTGGGACAGAAGAGGCTGGACACCTGAGGAATTTTCAGGACGCAAGTTTATTGACTGCAGGGTCCAGAGGGACTGTCACCTAATAAAATTCTCCCCTGGACCATGAGTATAGAATTTATGTGATCTTTATACCCAATGTGTGTGAGGTGGGTGAGGGGACTAGGAGGTTCACATGACAAGTGCTTTTCATTCCCTCTTCTAGACGGATGTTTAACAAGTTCTTTTTCTGCAAACCTGGCATTTACAAAAAAGAGGAAACTATCAACCACAATGTCCTTTTGCAGAAGTTTGCGCTGATAAAAAGCTTTCTGACAGGTTAAGAGGAACTTACATGCCACAAATATGGTGGGGTGTCTGCTGAATTATGGTAAGGGTCTTCTGGGTGGGCATCTCTGGCCTGTTTCAAAACAACTTTTTTTTTTTTTTTTTCTGGGATAAACAGGTGCCGGGGTCCAGCCCTAGCAGGAGTCCATGGGTTCCACACCAGTAAACGGGCACGGGGAGACAGCATCAGCGATGGATGGAGAATGAAAGACACAGACTCTAGTTCTGGTGCAATCAATCCCACTTTATTCTGGGGAAGGCTGGGTTTATATACATTTTTCTTCAGGCTGTAATGACAATCTTGTGGTTAATATTAAAGAAGTTTTCAAAGCGCAGGCAGAAATTGTTTTTAACAAGGAACAGAAAATTATGAGAAAACAGTAACCTTACAGATTATTCTTACCTATTCACAATTGTTTTAAGAATATCTAACTACCTCGGTGAACTAATACAATATTTATTTCCTTAATATCTAAACTCTATGTGACCTAAGACTATTCTTATTATTCTCGTGGTTAAAACAATAGACAAGTAATCTCATGTGACCATCTCTACTAGGTCCATCTGGTTAATATCTGAATTGCTGAGTTAAGGGGTACAGGAGGGCAGCGGTCCCAATTGTAATTGTGTACCAACGTTTATTATAGGGGTGACATATTCTTTGTAGGAAGGAAGGAATGTTATGAAACCTTATTCTCTTACCTCACCACCACACATGAACAAAACCATCGTTAAAATTTAAACAGCCTGTTGGAGACAAAGGCAGATCTACAACTATTTTCTCCAGAGGTTTTCAGGGACTCATTGTACGGTTGCAAAATTATTTTTAATTTTGTTAGTGGTAAAGACCCATTGTTTTTCAGATTGTAGGTAATATTTTCTGGAATTTTTGTTGTCTTCCCTTCATCCCCTTAAGCAATCCATTCAGACTGAAATGAGTAATATATTATCAGAGAAAACACCATGCTTCGGAGCAAAACATCCGGCAATTCCTTTTAGGATGAGCCTTTGCAATCATCCTCCAGAGGATCTTTGTCAAGCACTGGATGGAATTCCGGACACCCCTGCAAACAGGGTTGCAAAACTTGCTTCTTATTCCCTTGGCTGTAGGCTTATCTGGTACTTTTTAATTCTTCTGCTCAGACCTTAGTTTCCTACTCTTTTCTCAAATTTTTTTTCCACATTGAACTCAAACTTTAGGGCTTAACATTGAATGAAAGTGGACCCTTGAATTGTACTCAGACTCCTTGGAGCACAAAGGATTAATAACCATGGCAGAACTATTTTTAAGGACCTGAGAGAATTTAAATTATTTTTAGCTGCATATTGCCCAACTTTTCTTCTGGGAGATGTGTCATACATTAGAAAAATAAGAGAGGTTTGTGGTTATTCTGGCCCTGGTAATCTACTTTAAATGACACTTGGAAATTAAACAGAAATTTATATGTGCATTTGCACTTCTGAAATCATAATGGATACACAACTTTATGATAGAAAACACAGAACTTTTAAAATATAAATGCCAAGGATGTTTTTGTTTCCTTTTATTTAGAAAGTCATAGAGAATATTTTCCCTCTTGAAGAAAAACTGGGAAGTCCTACAACTAGGACTCCTCATGTGGGCTAATTGATCATCTGGTAAGTAAAATTTCAATCAGCTGATAGGAGATAAATGCTACTATGGAGAGAGAAAATTGGAAGTCCATACACATATAAGGTATAGCTTACATTTTAACTTATAGGTATGCTATGTGTGAATTTCCTTTTTAATCATTTACAAATATTTTATATACTATCCAATATTTAAGGCAAATGCATTGAATGTTGTCATATTTCCTCAGCACATGTGCAAATTTCACAGTCCTTTTTTCTTAGGATTTTAGAACATGAAGGGAATAACAATAGTATTCAGTGTCTCATATAAGATTTCTTAAAGAGAAGAAAAAGACGTTGACAGATAAACTAAGTAACTTGAACTTAATGAAGAAAACACATACAGAAAAAAGAAATTCAGTTGAAAAAAAATGGAGAGAATATAAGAGTGAAAATTCAGTTTTGTTTTTCTGATGGCTTTATTAGTTGTGATGTATATACTGTCAGTGTAGTGTGTAAAATATTATGTTTCAGAATACTATAATATCAGAGACATCGATGTGGAGAAAATGAGATGTGTACTAATGATCATAAGGTAAAAAGTAAGTGAGAAAAGAAATATAATTAGTTCAATTGAGGTTTTGTACTTTATATAAAACTTCTGTGCTTGGGGGGAAATATCAGTTTGACCTTGACTTTTTGAGTAAGAAAACTTCATTGAAAGAAAGAACTAATAGAAATGGACACTACAATAATTCTAAAAATAGTTTGGACCTATCAACCACCTTATTAGTATCAAGACAGCAAGAAAAATTAAAATATGTCAAAAATAATCCTTAGTATTAGTGAGCATTTACTCAAGGTAAAAATAATACTTGCTTTCCTTTCTTGCAAAATAGAGATAATAAAAAGAACACTGGGTATTTTTTTGGATCATTGACCTAATATGAATGAAATACTTTAAACTACATCTTGGACATGGTGAATACCAACTAAAGGGTAAGTATTGTCATTTTTTCTTTTCTAGATCTGTGCAAGATCTTAATAATAATCCATTTGATATGAATGATAATCATTTTCATCTTTCTTTTCATTGTTCAGTGTATTTTTGTTTATTCCTCTTTCCCTTATATATTGGTTGTCTATTCAATGCATAGTAATATGAAAAGTAAAATGAAAGCAAAAATAATTAGCATCATAACCCAGTGAACTCCAGTTAATCCAGTCTGTGCAATCACTGAAGATTGATAGTAGAAATGTTCATGTCAAAAAGGAGTAGCTGAGTGTCAGGCAAGTTCTTGATCCAGATCTGATGGCAAAATCTCTCACCTGGTCTCTCCTCTGAGTTCAAAATTCACAGAATGACAGACACTGATTCAGATTCCAAGTCATCAAGGACACACATTAGGGGCACTGTGGTTACCTGTGTGAAGAACAACCTTGAAATAAGTAAATAAGAACTAGCAACTTGCTGCTCAAAATTAAATGTTCATAATGAGATTGATGGGAGTATTTTAGGGAGGATTAAGTGGATAAAAATCTGCATAGTTTGAAGAGCCCGTAAAACTTCCTGGAGGTAGAGGGGAAAGTGATGTCTTTTGAGCATGATTATAAAGAAAGGTACCAAATACTTATAGTTTCAAAAGCATGGTATGTTGGTTGAATCAAAAGTGGGGAGAGGGCTATTGTGATAGAGATGAATGTCTCTGTGACAATCGAGAAGGCATGCCCTGGAAGCTGTGCTATAATGTCTTATTAATAGGAAGAGAAAGGTCTGAGAGTGGGGCATTCTGAAGCCCAACCCTAACAGGTGACTTAAATCACTTATTTATGAAAAGAAGGCATGGAAAAGCAGCCTGTGACCTGATGCATCCTTCGGTCATATTCTGAGACTCAAGTAATCAACCATGAACAGACCTTATGGAGTTCCAGAAAAATGACACAATCCTTATCTTTTAAGAAATAGTACGGTTTAGGGTCTAGAAAAGAACTGGACACCAAGGCATATAAATTAATATTGCAAAGTTTGTTTTCAAAGAATATTAATATAAGAGAAACAGGGAAAACAGTGAGATTTAATTATTTATCCATTGTGTAGGTGTAGAATCCAGTTAAGATCAGAGAGAGAGAGAAAGAGGTGGGGTTTCAAATCATCCTGCCTATTAAGTAATGAAAATTTTCCTAGTACGGATTTTATTATTTTCATCAATATATAAATTATGTTTTGCTTCAAAGCTATGTAAACAAAATTTTAAAGTTATCATAAACCCATGGATAAGATCCAAGGTATACTGAATACTATAAAAGCATATTGCCAAATTAATGAGAAATGAATATATAAATAATCTGAACAGTGGCTATTTTTAAAATGATTTTTTTCTGATTATAAAATTCTAAAAGTAAATGTGATATTCTAAAAAATGATCCTTGGGATGTAGTATTTACAAATTCATTATTTCTAAAATCAATAATTTAGTTTTTTTTATAAAATAAAACTAAAATAATTGGTTAAGTCATGTAATCACTTATATACTTTAAGTAATTATTGAAGTCCTCTGTATGCTGTGCCATTTATAACTTTTTATTATTGTTGTTCCTGCCTGTAGCAGGAAATATACATTTTTCAACTCTAGGTATTTAATGAGTACTATTTTTTAAATCTGTATAAGCCAAAAGAAGTATTATTTCCCCTTGGACTTCAAAGAGTACTATATTCTCTTTCTTCCTTACCACACTGTTGATAAATATAAATGTTATCTAGTCCAAGGTCAGGACTTAGTAGAAGCAAATGCAATATTCACCTTGGTATTAGACCATTTAATAAGCAAAATATAATATCTAATATTTAAAGAATAAAATTTTACAACAAAAAATGAAAAGCTTAAATAAAGATGGGATTCCACCTTGGCTTGCAGGATGCCCCTCATGGGCTGCACTGTTCTGAAACTGTGAGCAGGCATGTCACTCCAGGACAGGACTTGCTTCCTCATGAAGCTAACCTTCCCATAACATGCAGAGGGTGACTGCACAGTTTTGTTTATGCCTTAAGCAAAACCAAACATTAAAATTATTTCCTTTCAGTATAAAATACAACCTCAATAGGATGGTAAGTTACATAGCTTGCCTAGCCATATGAACTAAATACTTAATAATATAAGGGATATGCTTAAATAAATGAAGTCATTCTATAATACTAAAGTTCATACTGAGGTAAATCAGTATTTCTCATGATGATTTGTCATTTTTTTCAGCCAAATCTATTGTGCCTGAACTTCACTGGATCATGGAAAATACCCATAACATCACAGAATTTGTACTGTTGGGACTATCCCAGAACAAGAAAATTAAAAACCTGTGTTTTCTATTGTTCTTATTTTGTTACATAGTTATTTGGATGGGAAACACACTAATAATGATTTCTATCACACGCAGTCAGCTAATGGACCAACCCATGTATTTCTTCCTTAATTATCTTGCTCTCTCAGACCTGTGCTATACCTCTACAGTGACACCCAAGCTAATCACAGACTTGCTGGCAGAAAGGAACATGATTTCCTATAATAACTGCATGGCACAGCTTTTTACCATGCACATTTTTGGTGGCATCGAGATCTTAATTCTCACGGCGATGGCCTATGACCGCTATGTGGCCATCTGCAAGCCCCTGCACTACACCAGCCTCATGAGCAGGCAGAGATGTAACACTCTGGTCACTGCTTGCTGTGCTGGGGGACTTCTGCATTCCTTGGTTCAGGGCTTCCTCATCTTCAACCTACCCTTCTGTGGCCCCAATAAAATAGACCACTATTTCTGCGATGTGTACCCTTTGCTGAAACTGGCCTGCACTGACACACACACAGTTGGAATCCTGGTGGTTGCCAATTCAGGCATGATGGGGTTGGTGACCTTTGTGGTTCTGATGCTGTCTTACTTTTTGATATTATGCACCATCAGGGCTTACCCCACAGAGAGCCGCAGCAAAGCTCTTTCCACTTGCAGTTCCCACCTAACTGTTGTGGTTTTGTTCTTCGTGCCTGTTCTCTTCATTTACATTAGACCCGCCAACACTTTTCCAGTGGACAAAGTGTTTGCTCTTTTCTACACCATCATTGCTCCCATGTTCAACCCTCTGATCTACACACTCAGAAACATGGAGATGAAGAAGGCCCTGAGGAAAGTTTGGTGCCAGAAACCGTTTTTGACTGGGAGGTATGTCATCTGAGACACACATCCGTTTCTCAGTACCTTTCCACAGGTTGATACCTGCAGTTCAGCTTTCTTGTCTTTGGTCCAGGAGTGAATCTCCAACTACTCACAACTGCCCTCATCCCTGTTGCATCTGTCCTAAAGTTTATTGACCTTGCTTTTTGTGTTTCACATCAAAAAGATTTATAAAGTACATTTTCTGTTTGTTAAAGATATTTCATATTCATTTCAGAAATTTCAAAAGCAAAAATTATGTAATAAGTTCTAAATGATACATTGTTTATATTTATAGTAATGTTTATATAGAAATGGGAAGAAATGGTTATTTAGAAATAATTTCTAAAATCATTTTAATGAGATTATTTTAAAAGTCACAAACTTTTATTAATGACAGAAACATCAAAAATGTCCCCTTTGTATTGTAATGAAAATGTGATGTTGATATAGGTTGGGTAAGCATGTAATGTACTTTGCATTTTAAACAAATGGTATAAGATTATAATAAAATATAGAGTTGAAATGGTATTGTGTTTGGAAGGCAGGATGTCTACCTACTAGCAAAAGTATGGGAAGTATGGACATACTTGTCAAAAAAATAAGTGCAGAGATATTGTGGAAACTTCACTTATTACTTGGTGTCATGAAATTGGAAACAGAATGCAAATTCTACTGTTGAAAGTTGACCCAGAGTATGCATAAATTAATTTTGTCCATTACCATCAAAATTAAAGTTATACTTTTACACTTTACTGTAGAACTCATACATCTGGATGTTCGTAGATGCCTATAGAATTAAAATATTCTTTTTAATGATCAAATGTCTTGTCTTTTTAAATTTCTGAATAAAATAAGACTTGTTTGAGTTGGAGAAGTGAATCACTGGTAGAGCGCATAGCTGCCATGCATAAGATCATGGGTTCAAATAAAAATATTATTCTAACATTGTATTGAAATGCTTAAAGTATATATTATCTAAATAAACCAAACCCAAAAAATCAAAAGCCGAATGTTTTCTCTGATATGCAGATGCTAATTCATAATGAGGGGGTAGCACTAGGGAGGAATACAATTACTTTTATTAGGTAGAGAAGAGTGAAGGGAGGGAAAGAGGTATGGGGCTAGGAAGGACAGTAGAGGGAAACAGACATTATTACTTCATGTACGTGTATGACTGCATGATTGATGTGATCCTACAACATGCACTATCAGAAAAATGTGAAATTACACTCTATTTATGTATGATTTGTCAAAATGTGTAAATGCACTCTAGTGTCATGTACAACTATTTATAACAAATTAAAAAATATTTAAAAATACAAATTATCTCAAAAACTTCAGGAAGAGTTATATTTGAGAACTTAGACTACCTGATTTACTATATATATACTACAAAGCTACAGGACTATAAATATACTATAGAGCTACAGGACTCAAAGCAATATGGTATCATCATAAATGCGGGGTGGTAGATCAATGCAAGAGGTAAGATATTTCAAAATCAGATTGATACATCTATGTTCCAAGAATTCTCAACAAAGTTCTTTAGGCAATTCAGGTGAGACAAGATCATCTGTTCAAACAATGTTGATGGAGTAACTGAGCTTTTTTATGTGGCTAAAAAGACCATTTACCTATTTCTCCTGTTTTGTATGAAAATAATAAAATGAATCCAGATACATATGTAAAATACAAATATCTAAAGTCTCTAGAATGAAGCATAAGAGAATACCTTCATGAATTTAAATTAGTCAAAGACTTCTTAAGTAGTATACCAAAAGTATCCTCAAAAAGGGAAAAAATGACTACAGAGATTTCATCAAAATTAAAATTTTTGCTGTAAGAATGAGATTGTTAATAGAATAAAAATGAATTATATATTGAATAACTCTATTTTAAAATTACATAACTGCTAAACAACTATTCAATTTACATGGACATATCACAAAACCCATCAAGAAAATGAAGATCCAACAAAAAGGAGCCAATATTTTGAACACTTAATTTACCAATAAAATATATTTTGAGAGTAAGTACACAAAAAGATCAAAAGCACCATTAAGCTTTAATGCAAATTAAAGCACTATGATCTTATTACCTACTCAGTAGAGTGCCTGAAAGTAAAACTGAACATTATGAGAGGTTGCAAGAATGTGGGGAGATCAGAATGAACAACCCCATGAAATGGAGACTTAAAATGGTAGAACTATTCTGGAGAACAATTTGGGGACTTGATTAACATATTGAGCGTACACTTCCAATAAGACCAACCAGTTTTCTTCTTCATATTTACTCAAGAAAAAGATTCATTTTTTCTGGAAAATATTGGTACACAAATTGTTATAGCAACTAATAAATGGGAGCCAAAATATACAATTTAAAAAATCTAACACTGGGGAAATGGCAAGCAAATTATAGCATTTTTATACAGTGGAATAAACATCAGATGTGAAAAGGAAAGTGCACTGATATTCTCAAAGATATGACCAAGCCTCAGATTATACAAGTTGGTTGAAATATAAAGCAAGTCCATTGGGAAAACAAAGAATATAAAGTATGCAAATATGCTTATAGCTCAGAAAATTCTGGAAAATGCACATTAACCCTAAGGAGCATCCTGTGTGTGTTGTGTGTGTGTGTGTGTGTGTGTGTGTGTGATGGGAAGAGATATGCACAGCTATTACCTTCTTTGTATGACTAATATAGCTTCATGGACGCTTGCTCAGTGTCAGGCATTCTGTTGAAATGACAACCGGTAACACAGTCTTCTCACATTATTCATCCTGAAGTGCTTGAATCTACAATTTCCTCATGTTACTTAATTTAAAAACCGTGGGTATAGTAATCAACTTAGAAATACCTGTGTCTTTCACCCCCAGAACACACAGATTTGTGCTTTTCCTGTGTGTTAGCCATTTGAGCTGTCACTCAAACTCCAGAAACTTGTGTTTGTATCTGCACAGTAGATTTGATAGCAATTATGCCAAAATATACATTATTGTGTGCACTAGATGTTATGATAGACTTAAAACATGCAGTATTTCTCAATAAAGTGTTATAATTATTCTATAATAGGTAAGATTTTATACTAGACAAAATATAAACATAGACTCCCTGAAATTTTACATATGTGAAAGAGATGAATAATATATGGATTTGCATATGATGGAGGGGAATTGGTGAACTGAACTTCAGTGAGCACGTTTTGGGTTGATCCTGTATAAACTGTGTGTATGAAGTGACATAGGAGACAAAATTCACAGTTATCTGTATATTGAGTGTTGATTTCTTCTGATATTTTCATTATGTTCTCAATTTTATATCATTTCTACCTTCATATGTAGAATGCTATTTTTGTTTTGTCTTTTCCTCTTCCACTCCCCAACCACATATTCCATCAACTTTAGGTTCTGTTGACCACCTGATGGCAGTTCTGATCTCACTAGCCACCACTTTTATCACCCATCTACTCTAGGTATGAAGGTTTCCCTTGAAAATTACCTATATTACCTATATTTGGGTTGTAAATGCCTGTCTTGCTAATCAGTATTACTTCATGCTATATTAAGTGATTAAAGGCAGAAAAAACTCAGAGGCACCAGGGACTTCACATTGGACGGTATCACATGGCAAAGACCTTTTCAGAAATCCTTTGAGAATTGAGAGTTTTCAAAGATATATTAATTCTTGTCACATAAGTTTATATTATGCTTTTGAACCACATTTTCTTCAAGAAAATTCATAAAATAAATTGCTCCTAGGACTTAAAATGTCATTTTCTTTGGTTGTATTCAAAATATTTTGCTTTTTGACTGAGGATACATTTCTTGCCTGCAAGATGATTAAGCAATATGTAATTTCCAATTACCATGCACACTTCAAAATTTCTAAGCATGACAAGATTCCAAACTAATTTTAGAAAATTGGCATGCATGTTTGAATTGCTGGTTGGCAAATCTTAGCATTTTATTTCAGATTTACATACAAGGAAGAATTAGACTAAATATCTCAGTCTAATAGTATCTTACTATTGAAACTGAAAACTGATGTGACCATTTCTTAGACCTGATTGTCTACAGATTATGCAACTGCTTTTGGAGATAGACTAATTCATTTCATTTAATTTCATTCTTAAGACTATAACTTTTATTATTGAATGAGAAAATTTAATTTAAAATGCTCTGATAAATTTTATTGTTAATTGAGCATTATTCATAAGCAGATTTCCAGGTGAGAATGAGAAAAGGTCATATCAGCCTAGTGAAATCTTAAAGTTGCAATGAACTTCTTAAGTCCCATTCTGGTGCTTATATATCTTCTTCCATATTCTTATCAAAGAACAACCCAGGAAATGTGGGAACATCTTCAGTGATGAATAATTTCCTTATTTTCAAGACACTTGTCTTCCTGAAATGAACTAAATTTATCTGATTCCACCAAGGTAAGTTATTATCTAGCATACCAAATGGTGATAACACTGGAAGAAAATTGGAACTCATGGTAGAAACTCAAAAGAAATGTCTTAAGTTCTAAGAAATGTCTTAGGCACAATCAAAAGTTAATGCAGAGTTTTTTGTGCAACACTGCCAAAGAAACAATATAAGAAAAAACTCAAGCTAATGACATGAAGAAATATTTTATGATAACCAAATTCTCAGAGTAATTTTAATCCTTTGAAATAATGAATTGCCAAAATTGATATTAATTCTGATCACTCTAATTAAATTTATTTTTAGATATTTTTCTTTACTGTTCTGCTTTTTCTTTTCCCCAGAACTGGGGAGGGGACTCAGGGCTTTGTACATGCTAGACAAGTGTTCTACCATTAAGCTATGTATATACATCCCCAGTTCCTTTGTTGTTCCTAAAATGGATTTGGTTGTACATGTATGTGTACATGATAATTTTAATAACTGATCACTTGAAAATATAAAAATGGAAATTAATATGTGTGGTTATAAACATGCATGTCATTATGGTTTTAATTATTTCTTGAATTCCTAAATATATTTCTTAATTATGTAATAATTTCATAATTTTATAGATCTAGAATATGAGGCTTTATGACATAGTAGGGTTACCAAATTATATGGAAAAAATGAAAATTAACTCTGCTTATATGGTTCCTTACAAAATTTTATTACTATATAGAAAAAACCTTTAATAAAATTGTTGAGAATACTGTTTGAATAGTTTCTATGTTTATACTGGGTGATCAAATTCTCTCAGAATTTTGGCAAGATTGCTCAGATTTGAGCTTCTAAGTCAATTTTAAATAACTACATACAAAGAGAAAAAAGCAAATACAGCACTTTTAACTTAATATCAAACATCTGAATCTTAAAAATGTCTGAGATAACAGTGAATCATGTACAACCATTAGAGTGGGATTCTGAATATAATAAGTTATACTCTAAATATGTATAATTTGCCAAACTGAAAATGTATAATTAAAAAAATTAATAATAGTCTGAGAATTACTGCTAAAGAAAAGCAAATTGAATCAAAACAGCTCACCATCCACTTAGTTTGATATGCATTGTTTTTGCCTCTTTTTTTGTTGTTGCCAGTATTTCAGCCATTTTTAGAGTGAATGCAAAACTTTTCTTCTTTTCACTATTATTGAGAGAACTTGGAAAACATGGACAAGACACTTACCTGTGTTAGTAGTAATAATTCTCCTCACCTGACTGAATTCACATGTATCTGTTAAGTCTGCTGACAGGGCTGATTAAAATAGTGATCCCTCAT
Source organism: Sciurus carolinensis (assembly GCF_902686445.1). NCBI lineage: Eukaryota > Metazoa > Chordata > Mammalia > Rodentia > Sciuridae > Sciurus > Sciurus carolinensis. The sequence continues at coordinate 26,704,635 of NC_062223.1, read as the reverse complement.
AATAGAGAATAGGCTTTTAAGAGTTGCTATGGATTGAAAACCTATAATGGTTCAGAAAGAAGACAGATCCCTGACTTAAGGGATACACTAATTGCTAAAACCGAAGGAAAGTTATTTCAAGCTGATTTTGAATAAAAATGATGAACCACATGTTTATATAACTGCAAGAAGTGTTGACATAAATATTCAGAAAGCCATGTGGGGTGTTTCGCTAATCTACTACCTGGCATATCATTTTCTACAGAGATGAGCATCCAAACTACTTTCTCTCACGGTTGTTGAACATGATAACCCACATCAATCTGTATTATTTAGTGGTCCTCAGAAATTACTTATATCCTCTTGATCTAGTCTATTTATTGAAAACCAGGGGTTTGGATATATTGAGATACATCGGTTTAGGTAGTTCAATACCTACATGTGTAACAATGATCTTTAAAGCAATTTGTCATAGATAAGTAAATCTGCAAAGGAGAATTATGACCTAATTAAGTCTCCTAAACAGAGACTCAACATAGTTTGTAATGAAGTAAGGAGAATATTGGCCATTGAAGCACTAAAGAAACTTTGCTTATGCATTGTTCATTTTTGAACACTATGAGCTGGATAAGAATTTGTGCTTTACGAAACAAAAACAGTAAAACAAATATAGATTAAGAAGTTTTCAGCAATCTATGAGTCAGAATATTAGCATGCTGGAATTTTTCTCCTTGATGAAATTAGAGTTGAATATTAAATTTAATTATTTTTTCACAGTTTGTTCATTTTTAATGCCATACCAATGATCTAGTTATCATCAAAAATATTCATAAAGACAGATTTTAAATTTTTGAATAACTAGCTGATGATCCCTTCTAGATAACTTTGCTACAAAAGCATTCTGCGTTTTTAAATAGTTATTTGAAGGACTTAGAAACAGTGGCCACATCAGAAGCAACTTAGGTAGTTAATGTTCTCTAGAGTATGCTTTCCCATTGACGGGGAATTAATTCTGCATCTGGGATGAAATAACTCCTGAGAGTGCATTCTCTCATAAATAATGACTCAACAGCACGCAAAAGATGCAAAACTGTGAATTTGTAACCACTCATTTAATGTAACAAATAAAAAAGGGAAAACTTCACTGATTGTTGACAGCAGTCTCTCTGAGAGCTACATCCCAAATCGTCTTGTATTGAACTTTGTTTTCTACATTGAATGTGAAACGCATGAAATTCCTAGGAACAGTCACAAAATATGAACAATCAATATGTGCTTGAGCATTCTACTTTATATATTCTTTACTTTTTGTGATAACAAATTTCAATTATATTTTAATTATGCAAAAAAAACATTACATGGTAGAAAAAATGAAAGAATTACTTATTATTTTCCACATTCTCAGGCAACTTACAGTCTGTGTTTTGGTATGTAGCTTTCAACTATTCTTTGCTTTTTAATATATCAGATACAACATTAGTTTTAAATGCCCAAATTGTAGTGTTTATTCCAAGACAGGGAAGATTACCCTTACCACATATTAAACAATTCAAGCTGATTTATTAAATGAATCTGATTTTCTGTGGATAAATTCACAGAAAATTGAATAAATAACTTCAAATCATCCAAACAGAAGAGAGTTGAACCAATAGATAAGGAACATATATTAAAATGTGCTAAAACTTACACTTGATATTTATACAATAAAATCATAGTAATTTTTTTCTTTGTGATCAAAGATCAATTGGTTGATTGATTGATTTTTGTTACCCAGGTGCACTCTACCTCTGAGCCATATCCTTAGACCATTTTATGTTTTTTTAAATTTAAGACAGTGGCTCACTAAGTTACTGAGGCTGGGCTTGAACTTGTGATTCTCCTTCCTTCAGCCACTAAGCTGCTGGGATTGCAGGTGTGTGACACTGTTCAGGGTGCATTTAAAATATTCTTTTATCTGGTACCAGGGATTGAACCATCAGCACTCAACCACATCCCAGCCCATTATTTTATTTTATTTTATTTTTTATTTAGAAAGAGGGTCTCATTAAGTTGCTCAGTGCCTCACTAAGTTTCTAAGACTGGCTTTGAACTTGTGATCCTCTTTCCTCAGCCTCCCAATCCACTGGAATTAAGGGAGTGCACCATGAAAGATTTCCTTAATCATTATTTGCAAAGCTAAAAATTTCATTATTCTTATGCAATGCTTTTACACAATAGGCTTCTAAATAAGAGACATAATTCTGAAATTTTAATTATATATGTCAGGAATAATTAATGTTATTGTTTATTTTTATAAATTTTATCTTATCGATATGATTCTCATAATTATTTTATTTCTTTTGTTTTCAGATATTTCACTTATGTGCTTATAATCTATACCTAACTGAAATATATGGAGACCCAGAGAAATATATCTCAATTCATTCTGTTGGGATTTTCTTATGATCAAGACATACAAATATTTTGCTTTTTTCTCTTCTTAACCTGTTATGTTGCCCTTTTGGTGGGAAACCTTCTGATCCTCATTTCCATTAAATGCAGCCCTCTTTTTCACCACCCAATGTACTATTTCCTCAGCCACCTGCCTTTTGTGGATATCTGCTTTACCTCCTGTGTGACTCCCAAATTTATCAGTGACCTACTAGTGAAAAGGAAAACCATTTCCTATGGCCACTGCATGTTACAGGTCTTTGCCATGCACTTCTTTGGAATGACAGAAGTCCTAATCCTCACAGTCATGGCCTTTGATCGTTACGTAGCCATCTGCAAACCTCTCCACTACATCATCATCATGAACAGAACGAAATGCAATTTCCTGGTTTTAGCTGCTTGGGCTGGTGGGGCTGCCCACTCCTTTCCTCAGGTTTCCATTGCAATCCTATTGCCCTTCTGTGGGCCTAATGAAATCGATCATTACTTTTGTGATATTTTTCCTTTGCTGAAAGTTGCCTGTACCGACACCTATATCACGGGTGTCCTTGTGCTTGCTAATTCAGGAGTAGTTACCTTAATGACATTTGTGGTGTTATTTATTTCTTATGTTGTGATATTATTCACATTAAGAAATCACTCTAGTGAGGGAAGACGTAAAGCCCTCTCTACATGTGGGTCTCATATCACTGTGATAGTTATATTTTTTGGACCTGCAATCTTTTCTTACCTTAGACCTCCAACCAATTTTCCTGAAGATAAAGTGTTTGCACTATTTTACACTATCATTGCTCCTATGTTCAATCCCTTAATCTACACTTTGAGAAATACTGAAATGAAAAATGCCATGAGAAAAGTCTGGTGTCAATCAACATAACTAATGAAAAAATAAATAAATAAATAAAGAGGCATTATGTGGAATCAAAGAGATTGATTCAGAGTTAGAAAATGAAAATGTCTCACAGATTAATTATGTCACCAGTAAAACTTTATCAGTGAGAAAACAGTTATTTAGAAGTTTTGAAGCAACTGATATATGAAATGATAATTCTATTGTACAAAATGCATTGGAAATTTAATCAATTTTACATAATACTGTGATAAAGGACTATATTATAAAAGTAATCTGGCCCACAGCAATTATGACACTGCTATTTGAACAGTGAATTACCAACAGCAAAAAAGAAAATTCTTAACTTAAAATTCAGATTTTTAGTACCAGAACACATAGTGAAATATCTTCGTGCAGTGGTGAAGTTAAAATGCATAAGTTAAACATCAAGTTTTAATTTATGATAGGATGTTCTCCTAAGGACCAAAGTAGAATTTGAATTGTGTGTAGTCAGAAGTTGGTAAAATAGGATCTATTTAAAGAAATTCTTAAATGTTAACTGCCCTAAATGTCCAATGGGGAAACAATGCGAAATTGTGAAAATAGTGTAAAATCACTCAGGAAACTGAAAACAAATTCATTACTGTTTTACATATTGGTTTAAGAACTTTTAAACCTGCAAAGGAAATGAAACATAAAATTGAAAAAAAAATATTATTTATTGAGTTGGGAACCCAAGATGCTTTCTAAATGTATGATAAACATGCTAGAAAAACTCAGTTTGGAGCTGACACAGACATGCAAAGAATACTGTTTTTTAAAACCAGAATTCAAAATCATGGAACAAGAGAGGTATGCCCTCTTTCTCCACTTCTATTCAACATCGTCCTTGAAACAGTAGTCAGAGCAATTAGACAGACCAAAGAAATTAAAGGGATAAAAATAGGAAAAGAACTCAAGCTGTCACTATTTGCTGATGACATTATTCTATATTTAGATGATCCAGAAAACTCCACTAGAAAACTTCTAAAAGTAATAAATGAATTCAGCAAAGTAGCAGGATATAAAATCAATACACATAAATTTAATTGCATTTCTATTCATAAGTGATGAATCCACTGAAAGAGATATTAGGAAAACCACTCTGTTCATAATTGCCTAAAAAAATAAAATGTTTAGGAATCCATCCAACAGAAGTAGTGAATGATCTCTACAACAAAAACTACAGAACGCTAAAGAAAGAAATTGAAGAAAACCATATTTGATGGAAAAATCTCCCATGTACTTGGAAGGCAGAATTAATATTATCAAAATGACCATTCTACCAAAGATGCTATACAGATTCAATGCAATTCTAGTTAAAATCCTAATGAAATTTCTCATAGAAATAGAGAAAGCAATCATGAACTTCATCTGGAAGAATAAGAAAACCGAATAGCCAAAACAATCCTGAGTAGAAAGAGTAAAGCAGGAGGTATCACAATAAGAGAACTTAAACTATACTACAGAGTGATAGTAAGAAAAATGGCATGGTATTGGCATCAAAATAGACAGGCAGACCAATGGTACAGAATAGAATACACTGAGACAAACCCACATAAATCCAGTTACCTCATAATAGACAAAGAAGCCAACGTACAATGGAAAAAAGATAGCCTGTTCAACAAATGGTGCTGGCAAACTGAAAATCCATATGCAATAAAATGAAACTAAAACTCTATCTCTCACCCTGCACAAAACTCAACTCAAAATGGATTAAGGACCTTGGAATTATACTAGAGACCATGCACCAAATAAAAGACAAAGTAGGTCCAAATCTTCATCATGTTGACTTAGGATGAGACTTCCTGAACAAGATTCCCAAAATACAAGAAATTAAAGCAAAAATCAATAAATGGGATGGACTCAAACTAAAAAGCTTTTTCTCAACGAAGGATACAATCAACAATGTGAAAAGAGAGCCTACAAAGTGGGAGAAAATCTTTTCCACACACACTTCAGATAGAGCACTAATCTCCAAAATTTATAAAGAACTTACAAAACTTTACACCCAAAATACAAAGAACCTAATCAAAAAATGGGCCAAGGAACTGGACAGACACTTTATAGAAGAAGACATACAGTTGATTAATAAATATATGTGTTCAACATCTCTAGTAATTAGAGAAAGGCAAATTAAAACAACTCTAAAATTTCAACTTACTCCAATTAGAATGGCTATTATCAAGAACCCAAACAATAATAGATGTTGGAGTGGATATGGGGGGAAAAGTCACAGTTTTACATAGCTGGTGGAGTTGCAAATTGGTGTAGCCACTCTGGAAAGCGGTGTGGAGATTGCTCAGAAAACTTGGAATGATCCACCTTTTTTGTTGTGGTGCTGGGGATTGAACCCAGGGCCCTTGCTTGCAAGGCAAGCACTCTACCAACTGAGCTATCACCCCAGGCCAATGGACCACCTTTTGACCCAGTAATCCCACTCCTCAGTTTATACCCCAAGGATTATAATTAGCATACTGTAGTAAAGCAGCACATCAATGTTTGTAGCAACTCAATTTACAATAACTATATTGTGGAACCAACCTAGATGCCCTACAACAGAGGAATGGATAAAGAAACCGTGGTATATATACACAATGGAAAATTATTCAGCCAAAAAGAAGAATAATATTATGGCATTTGCTGATAAATGGATGGAATTGGAGAATATCATGCTAATTAAAGTAAGATAATTCCAAAAAATCAAAGGCTGAATATTTTCCCTGATAAGTGGATGATGATATAAAATGGGGGTTGGAGGATGGGGTGTGAAAGAAGAATGGAGGAATTTTAGATTACATAGTGGGAAATGGGAGGGAGGAGAGTGTGGGGGTATGAAAAATGGTGAAATGAGACAGACCTAATTACCCTATGTACATGTATGATTAAGGTATGAATCTACCTTGTGCACAACCATAGAAAAGAAGAGATGTACCCCATTTGTGTACAAGGAATCAAAATACAGTCTGTTAAAATAAAAAATAATAATAAAAATTTCATGATGACAAATCATGACAATATTAAGCAATGACCAATCATCTCATTATCATGAAAAGAAGACATCTTTTTAGAGAAAGCAGAATAAAGTTTGACATGTATATGTCTACTTGCGTCTCTGATAAGTAAACAAGAAAAAAATTTTAAAAGTCATATATAAGAAAACAGAGTAATTGGCATAAGGAAGAGACTTGGTTACAAAACGATAAGAGCAGATGGTAATTCGAATATAGGAGTTTTAGAGTATAAAAGCAAAGCAAGTATTACAATCTAATCTAGAGTTTCTGTACACAGAAGAACAAAAGGAAAAATGTAATTAATTGAAGTTCTTATAGAGGAGCAGAATTGGGCAAATTATTATTTGGCAACTTCCTTTAAAACAGAAAAAGTACCAAATGTAAATTTCTCTTCTGGAAAGACATCACAAGACATTTGACCAAGTCTAAATATATGAAGTGGGTATTTTGAAAATGACATTTTTTGTTACAAGGAAATTTGTATTTCATTGTTTAGGGAAAAATAAAATTTTATTTAAATATGTTTTGGATTAAGCCACCCATAGGACTTTGTTTTAAAAACAATTCTGAAAAATAAAGCCTTTGGAAATTAATACAAGAGATGAAACAAAGATATCTACACAAAGTGTGGACATCTGGGATCAGAAGGATTCATGCTTTTCTGTCTTTCTCTCCAGGGGCACCCAGACTAATGAAGAACAGTGGTTTTTCAGAGTACATAGCTAGGAGCTTCAGCTTTCACCCTTGATTCCTGTCTTACTATGACCAAGTTGACTTAAGTTGACCTTTGGGGTTTTTAGATTTTCCATCTTGAACTCAAACTTTCGATATAGTATTATTGATAGCATATGAATTGAAAGGATAAAAAAAGTGTGTTCATGAAAGACACCTGCATTGTTCTTAAATACATGGAATCATCATTCATAGATAAAACTAAACCTTTAAGCCAAAGCGACATAGTAATTTCTGTAGCTAATTCTGGGGTGATATCCTGGTATGCAGAGAAGGAGATCTGCTGAGGTACATCAACCTGTGGAATTCACATCAACCGTACTTGTGATCCCATAGGAAGAATTTCAAAGGAGTGTCTCAAGCAACAGGGAAGCGTTTATTAGAGACAGTGAGATAAGGGCACACAGTCCACACTACAGACATAGTTTGTAATCTCTGTTCCTAGTCCTGTACCATGCGGTACTTCTAACCATTATTCCAACAATCTAACACTTATTTTTTTCCTTATATATAATTGATTTAGAAGTGTAACATCTTATTGTTTGCTTGTAGTCTATGGAATATCACAACACAGGGACAGTGAAAAAAGACCTGGCAACCATCAATTATCAGGCTGGTCAACTAAGAGGGAAGCAGACACCTGACCTGATAGTTGTAATCACTGAATTTAAAATTATATTGTAAATTCTAAGGAATTCACTAAAAAGTCTTAAAAAGAATTATAAAATACAGCTACTAGATAAGATAAAAGGGATTATAAAATGTGTTCTATTAATATCAGAGACATCAGATTAAATCAAGTAGCAAGAATATATCAAATAACAATTATCAAGATGACATATTTTAACATAAATATATAAATATTTATTCTAAGTGTGGGTGGTCTAAATACATTAGTGAAAAGTTCAATACATGAGTATCATGAGTAAAAGTAAAGATATGAAAAATATGCCACAAACATATTAAAGAAAAAGGAGCTAAAGAAATATTAATTTCTGAAAATGCAGATTACACACATGAAAATTATCAAGGTAAAGGAGAAATATCATGAAATGTTAAAAAATTTAATTTACTTCTACTTATTAACCTCATGGTCAGTCACTATTCTGCTCTGCAGCTTCTAATAATATCTATAAGTTCTTTAGGTTTTCTACACAAAATATCATGCCCTTCTCAAATACTGTCATTTCTATTTTTTAATATATGAGGTTTCTCGTGACCCTTTGTGTGGGTTTAGGGCTTCATTACGTTAAAGAAAATGGTGATAGGAATGGGCATGTTGTCTCCATGTTTGTTTTAAAGAGGAATTTGACATATTCTCTTCAGGATAATATTTTCTGTAGGTTTACTAATAAATTCTATGGAAGTCCCCTTTTCTGTGGTTTCTGTTACTCATAGTCAATTATAATTAAAAAATATTAAAAGGAAAATTCCAGAAATAAACAATTCATAATATAAATTGTACACTGTACTGAGCAGTGTGATGGATTCTCATGTCCTCCCTCTCAGTCCAGTCCAGAGTATGAATCGCCCCTCCTCCAGGAATCCATACTGTGAATGTGCTCTCCCTATAAGTGGATGTCTTGGTTACCAGATCAACTGGCTTAGTATCACATGCTTGTGTTCAAGTAATACCTGTTTTATTTAATACTGGTCAGACAATGCTACAGTAGTGATCCTGACAATTTGGATATGCCAAAAGAAGTAGTAAAGTTATTCCTTTTTGTGAAAATGTGAAAGTTCTCAACTTAATAAAAAGGAAACAAACCATTAGCTGAGGTTACTCAGATCTAGGGTAAAATTGAATGGCCTATTTATGAATTTGTGAAAAGGAAATTGGTTATATTTTTATTGCCTCACCTTTAACTATAAAGGTTATCACCTTTATAATGTGTGACAAGAGCTTAGTTAAAATGTAAAAGTCATTAAATTTGTGTATGTATTCATAGGAAAAATGATATGTAAGGATTTGGTGCTAACTGAGCTTTCAGGCATGAACTGGGAGTCTTGGGCCATCTTCCTTCTGGAAAATGGGGACTACTATATTTTTTAGTACTAAGGAAATTCCTTCATATTATTAATATAATTTTAACTGGGATAAATCATTGACACTGTCAATGATTATTATTTAAAAATATGATTTTGATAAATCCTAAATTTTGAGTTCTGAATATTTTCAAATGTTTATTCTCAAAAGAAGACATTTCAGAAAATGTGGATTGTAGCAAAGTAAAATTTAGGATTTTAAGCTTTCATTATATTTGTGAGAAGACATTTAAGCATAGTGGGAAAAGTATGAGTGCCCCATTATGCAGACATAGTTTGATACATGTGTTCTCATATGTTCATGTATTATATTGGATTATAGTTTACTTATTGGAGAACAACATCAAGAACACAAGTAATGTATGCCTGCCTCATCAGGTCATGGAGAAGATGAAATGGGTTGATATCTGAATAATGTGTAACATGCTTAGAAAATGGTATTGTTCAATATGTGATAGCTAAACATTTTACACTAAATGCACCACATAGTTAAACACATTGCTTTTGATTTTACATTTTTATTTATTATAAATGTGATATAGTGCTAAATAAATGAAAGTCCATATCAAATGGCCCCTGAATATTTTTTACATATATTCTAATAATTCTAATGATAAATCCCACTTCTCAACGATATTAGTGTAAAGATAGTACCTTTTTTTTTTTTCTTTCAAACTTAGTTGTCAGGCCTTTGCAAACAAACCATTCTTCACTAGCACCTTTATCCAGGAATTTAAATATCAAATGGGAAGATACTCTTTAACTGAAAGTCATGTTACAAAAAAGGAGGACTTAAAATTCTTTTTTTTGAGGCTTCTTTTTATTATTAATTTCAAATTTTTATTTGTTATAATTAGTCGTACATGACAGTAGAATGCATTCATATGTTTTGATAGAATATACATAAATGGAGTGTAATCTGTCATTTTTCTGATTATACATATTGCAGGATCACATTGCTCATGCAGTCATACATGTACATGAGGTAATAATGTCTGTTTCACTCTACTATCATTCCTTCCCCCATACCTCTTCCCCTCGCTTCACTCCCCTCTACCTAATATAAAGTAACTCTATTCTTTCCTACTCCCTCTGTTATTGTGAATTATCATACACATATCAGAGAAAATCGTTGACCTTTATATTTTTGGGTTTAGCTTATTTCACTTAGCATGATATTCTCTAAAACCATCCATTTACTAGAAAATGCCAGAATTTCTTTAAAACTGAGTAATAGTCCATTTTGAGGGTTTAAAATTCTTAACTATAAAATACTTATACCATATCCATGTATATGGTTAAAGATTAAAAGAAAAGAAAGGATAAGATAGAACTGTTTGATATTTCAATATGGGGTGCACAGGATTCCTAGCACAGATTCTAATGGCAGTGCTTTGAAGCATCTTCCTCTGCATGGATCTCTATTTGCCTAACCGATGTTCAGTAAGTACAGCAGGACTGGGTCCATATGTTGAGTTCAAGATTGAAATTTAAGTCTGCACCAATGTTACGGTACATTTATAACATGATTGTGCTTTCTATAGTTTCAATCCTCTAGTTGTTCTACATTTTTGTTGCACAATTTCAATGATCTGTTATCTCTTAATTCCTTTTTTGTATTTTGCCTCCTCAGATTCCTGCACAAAAATGAAGACAAGATTTGGATATTCTCAATTTATACTTAAAGTACTTTTCTACATTGTGTTTTGAACACAGAGCAAACTTACACCCACACCAAGTTCCTTTCCTGATGTTGTAAGGGAGACAAGCTGAGATTGGGGGTCTTCATCCACCAGTTTTTGTGATCCTGCAGGAATTATTTCAAAGGAGTCACACAGGGTAACAGTTAGGAGTTCATTAGAGACAGTGAGGTAAGTGCCCAGGACTCACACTGAGCAGATCCTCATGAAGAGAATGGCACAGCTCACACAGGGTCTGGGCTTTTATGGGATTTGGGTCCCTGTGTTCTTGCCTTGACTTCTCCTGCTGCCTGAAGTGCTTTATTACACATTGTATGACCCTCAGCATTAGTGTTAGTATATTCACATGCCCAATAATCCTTTCCTCCAGTTCCCTATTTGCCGCATCTTCATATTCTGAACCTAAATAATCATGTTGAGAAAAAGTCACTGAAACTTTTACCAAATAATTCAGGGTTATTCTCTGTTCTAATTAGGAAACCTGGTTTTATAAAAAATTGAAGAGTAAATATTTGGATCTAATGAATGTCAGTGTGTTATCTCTAGGAAAATGTATGCAGATTAGAGAAGGGCAGGGACTTGCTTAAAGTTTTACAATAGTTAATAATACAGATGGAGAAAGACTATTTCTATTGAACATGGAAAACATCTGGATTTCCATTGGTTACTGGATAACATGGAATAGACATTTGGAGGGTATAATATGACCTCATAAATTGCTTAAAATCTCAGATTTTCTACATAATATCTTAAGTTTTGGTGTAATAAACTGAATCATGCTATTTCACTACTTGTTTCTTAAATATTTAACAAATGTTACTAAACATCTTTTTACAGTATTTCAGATTAATCCCTTATGTCACATACACTTGGACTTGTCACACCCTCATGGAAATGTTTTTTAAGTGTAACAGAATTTGTTTCATGGAATTGTGGGGAAATAAGCAAATAGAGTTACTGTTCTTTTCTTGTTCTTCCTTTCTTGCCTGACAGTCTTAATGGGGAACTCCATCAACTTGCAGGAATTAGCAAATAGTGAGTTGAATAATCAGTGTACTATCTTCTCTAACAACTTTCCCTTGTGATCCTTTGCTGTACCTCTATCTTGGACCTCTTACTATTCAGGAAGTTACTACTTCTACAAGAAAAAATGAAATGCCTCATTATTACCGTATAACCCAGTTCTGCACCACCCCCTTGCTCAAGTAAAAAGATATCCATTTTGTTGTCAGTGGCTTTTAACTGCTCTGTGACCTTTGTCCAGCTGCTGCACTCCAAGGTCATCATGGATAGAAGAGGTGCACAGTGTTGATTATCAGGCAGGACTAGCGGGGGAACTTCTTGGCACTGTATTGCTCTATTGCTCATGGTGCTCAGTTTCACTTTGTGTGGTCCTAATCATGTAAGTTACTACACATGTATTTGGTGCCTCTTTGGAGTGTCTGCAAAGACATTGGCTATGTTAGTATCTTGGTGATTATTTATTCAGAAATGATGGTGCTTATAATTTTTATTGTCCTTTCAACTCTGATATAAGACAAGTGTCACAGGATAGTGGGGAGCAGAAGGTTGTATCTAGACAAAAATTAAAGTCAGACATGAAAAGTCAAAGAAGAAAATTTTACTATGAGTGAGAGTAAAATGAATGTAAAGTAAGTCTGAAACAAAGAATGAGAGAGAGAGAGAGAGAATATCTCCGAGCAGAGAATGACAAAGAAAACAATGTTGCTTCCACATTTGCTGCCAATTCACATTAGTATTAAGAGCTGGGTTCCACCTTCTGCTCTCTTCATCAACCTGATGAAGACTCCTTCAAGTTTTTTGGCCCTAGTTCATCCACTCTGGAACTGTCTTGGCGACCATCCTAATGGTGGGGGAGGGGGCTTCATCTAAAAGTCAACCCTATATTAATGTGGATTCTGGGGTCAATGACTGGAGAAACTTGACCTTAGTGTGCCTGTGCTACAGAAGAAATTTTCCTTTGAAATATATTAAAAAACTTATGGCCATAAAGTCAAACTTCAATGACCTCAGTAGACCCTGTCAGGAGTTAATCCCCTTGACCTTTCCTTCTTGACATATTTCTTACTTGACTCTCTTCATTTCTCCCTATGTATTCTCAGTGTTCATGCACCTGTTATTTTTCTATAAGTTATTTGTATGTTCATTAGCCTTGAAATCAATTTAAACAAAACCTGTGACCCTACCTTATTATTGGTTTGCACTCTGCTGTTCATATTTAACTATAACCTAACACAGTGTCCTTTACAGAGAAATATAAAGCTATCTCAGCCTGTAACTCTAGTTTTCTGCTTCATCCCATGGATCTGTGGGTCATATTCTACTTGCAGGTAGTGAGAACATGTTGAGTTCTCTCATTTACACTCTGAGAAATGTGGAGATGAACACTGTCATGCAGAAGGTATAATCATGAGTGGAACATTCATAATTAAATCTAATAAGGAAATTCTGTTTCCTTTGACCCTGTGGATCCAGGAGGGTTATCATTTCAGACTTGGCAGGAGGAATATAAGATTTCTTTGGGCAATTGCATTGGAGAACCTTAGTAATGTAAGAAACAAAGAGCCAAGTTACCATTATTCAGAATCCAGTCATTAATTGGAGAAGGATGAACTAGTTTAAAGTGTGATCATTTGAACTTGAAGAACACAAGAAATTTTCTAGCAAAGCACCTCTCTGTTCATGCAAATTCCTCTCCACAATTTACATGAAATTCTATTTTTCTTGGTTAGAAAATCAAACTTTCGATTGTGCTCCGGTGTTGTCACTCTTCAGCCAGCACATTTTTCCTGTCTCTTTTTCTCCACGCGAGGGCGTGCACGAACCCCAGTTGTGGCTGCGTGGTCTGCACTTCTGCTGGTCTTGTGGCCCCCTCAGGATGGCGGGCATCCTGTTTGAGGATATTTTTGATGTGAAAGACATTGAACCAGAGGGTAAAAAGTTTGACCTAGTATCTCTACTGCATTGTGAGAGTGAATCTTTCAAGAAGGACCTCATTTTAGATGTAAACATTCAGATTTACCCTGTGGACTTGGGTGACAAGTTCCAATTGGTCATAGCAAGTACCTTGTATGAAGTTGGTACCCTGGATGATGGGGAATACAATCCCACAGATGTCAAACCTTCCAGGGCTGACCAGTTTGAGTATGTAATGTACAGGAAGGTGTACAAGATTGAGGGGGATGAAATGTCTACTGAAGCAGCAACACACCTCTCTGCCTACATGTCCTATGGTGGCCTGCTCATGAAACTGCAGGGTGACACCAACAACCTGCATGGATTTGAGGTGGATTCCAGAGTTTATCTGCTGATGAAGAAACTGGCCTTCTGAACCTTGAGGGATGACAGCCTGCTGCTTGGTCACTCAGGTTGTGGATGTTGTTCAAGCCTGAGTAGAATTTGCTGTTGTTTACCTGTTAAGGAGGAACTGGCTTTCTGCCCACTGTTGGTGCTTCTGGGTTCAACTCCTAATTTCCACATATAGGTGAGAACTTGCAGTACATTTCTTTCTACTTTCTTTTCAAGAATACTACCCACCCTTAGTAACTACAAGCACAATGTTGGACAATGGATGCCTTCAACTTCTGTATCATATATATCACTTGTTTCTCTTCTGACCAATGCTTCCCACTCTACCCCCCCAACACACACACCCTAATTTCTGATAACTATAAATCTACTCAGAATTTGTTATTTTTGCTGTTGTTGAACCATTTTTTTCACATTTTTATTGTTTTTTTATACGTGATGATAGAATTAATTTTGATGTAAATATAAAAATGTGAAATATAATTTGCTGAATCTTTTCTTGTTTATTTCCACATATAGGTGAGAACATACAATATTCATTTTTCTATATCTGGCTTATTTCACTTAATGTGCTGCAAATGACTTGAATTGTTCTCCATTGTATATAATATTTTATTTAATCTTTCATCCCTTCATATACACTTAGGTTGATTCCTTCTCTCACTATTGTGAATAGGGTTGCAATAAACATGAGAGTTCAGATATCTCTTAGAAATACAATGCTGGGCAAGCACTCTACCAACCGAGCTGTAACACCAGACCTTGCATTTTGATTCATTGTACACAAATGGGGTACATCTTTTCATTTCTATGGTCGTGCATGATGTAGATTCATACCATTCGTGTAATCATACATATACATAGGGTAATGCTATCTGTCTCAGTCCACCATTTTTCATACCCCCCCACTCTCATTTCCCTCTATGTAATCTAAAGTTGTCTTCTTTTTTATTGTTGTCTTTTTTTATTGTCTTTGGATATATACACAGTACACCTTTCAGGGTCACATGGTAACTCAATTTATATTTGCTTTTTAATTTTACTTTAACAATTCAAATTGTGTATAATTATGGGTTTAGGTTGGTGTGCAATCCAATTTACAATTGAATTGAGAAAAAATACTTAAAATAAATTTAACAAAGAAGTTTGTTTTAAATTTTAAGAATCGCAAGCTATTTTCCAAAAAGTCCATATTAATTTACATTCCTACCAGTGTGAAAGGATTCCCTTTGTACATATTAGCCATATTCTCCATATTCTTGCCAATGTTTTATGAAAATATTATTCATTTAAATTTTTACTTTGAATAGCTTCAATCACAAAAAGATTTCATAAGGTTCTTTACAATGCTGAATGTACAATTATGAACGTAAGTCATTTTGAGAACAGGGTGCCATTCTTGACCAGCAATACAAATTTAAAAATATAAAGATGAAGCATCATTTCTTGCCAATATTTTCCTTACATCTTTTTCATTTAAGCTATTCTAACATATGTGATTTAGTATATCATTATGGTTTTAAGTTCTCTAATGTTTAGTGATGCTCCACATTTTTTCATGTATCTATTGGCCATTTATACATCTTTTTTTAAAAAAATGTCTATTCAGATCCTTTTTGCATTTCTCAATCTGGTTATCTGTTTTCTTGCTATTGAGTTGAGTTTATTATTTATTTTGGATATCGAGTCTTTATCAGACGGATAGTATGCAAATATATTCTCCTATCCCACAGTTTGCCTCTTCACCAGGCTAATTAACTCATT
Organism: Sciurus carolinensis; assembly: GCF_902686445.1. NCBI lineage: Eukaryota > Metazoa > Chordata > Mammalia > Rodentia > Sciuridae > Sciurus > Sciurus carolinensis. Next base: position 26,688,769 of record NC_062223.1, on the reverse strand, counting down.
AGTTTTAAACATTTCTTATGCAAACACAAAAGAGAAGCTTATAACTGGTACAAAAATATGAAAAAATACTCACTAGATGCTATATGAGCCTCAATTTAGACTGGCATCTACCCTGTAATTGAGATTTGAGCATAGGAAAGGTGAAAGTGACAGAAAGGTCAGACTATCATTCACCCTGAGAAACAGCTCTTCACCTTATATATTTTGTTCTTGCAATATATACCATCCCCATGTCCTCTCAATTCTTCCTGTTTACTGAACTGTGGAAACCAGTAGGGGAGATGGGATTGCAACTCTATTCATATTGAGATGTTACCAGCACAAATTCAGATCAATGAACTGGATCATTGAATATTCAACCAATGTTTTTTTTTTTTTTTTTCCTTAACTAACATGTTTTTTTGCCTCCCTCATTTATATTTCTCAATAAGGTTCACACATTTACTCTTTCAAAGCACTGTTTAGAGACAGGAAATTTGAAAGAGAAGTTTTAAAATGATGGAGACAGGATAGAGGTGTGTGATCTTGTGGGCACATACGTGAAGTAGAAAGCTAAGGGGTGAAGACCAAGGGCTGTAAGGACATGCAACCTGTGTGCCAGCAGTCCATATCTAATGACCACTGAGTAGCTTGGACAACTTGCTCACTAATTCTCAACTGAAGAGATCATACGACAAGGTTATGGAACATATTCTATACATACATACTGCCAATCAAAAGGGAGAGGAAGTACTTTCACTACTAAGTGAATACCTTGATTTTTTTACATAGAAGAAGTATAAATATAACTCCAAATGGTGGTAAATTATCCAAAAGAAACAGATGTCTTGAATTAACATGGAAGGAGAATTTTTTCTCCTTTCTCCTCCTCCTCCTTCTCCTTCTCCTTCTCCTTCTCCTCCTTCTCCTCCTCATTCTTCTCCTCATCTTCCTTCTCCTTTCTCCTCCTGATCCTCCTCCTTCCACTTCCTTCCATTTTTCCTCTTCCTCTTTTCTCTCTCCTTCCCCTCCTTGTCCTCCTCCTTCTTTTCCTTCCTTCTTCCTCTCTTCATCTCAAATATGATGAGTTAATACTACACAAGTCCCTTCACTTGTGATTCATAGTGATTTATAACATGAATTCATATTCATATTGAACAGTGTAGTTTAGTGTAAATTAGATAATCAACATACTTCATAATAAACTCTGTAAAGGATGGTGTATTAAACAGTTGGAATGCTGCTTCTCCCTTCCAGAGAAGTGATCCTGAAATTGTGTGTCACTTTCACTGGAGTGAGAATAAAATCTCCCGGAAGGAGATCAGCTCCTAGTGGAAAAGACACATGAAGTGTGAATTGTGTCTGTGTTTTTTCTGGTCCACCTCAATGTGTGTCATAGATCTAAGATAGCTTGGTTGAAGGCTGAACAGTCTCTTAGGCATGAGACAGCTCCTTACAGATACAAATTTCAGATCTGACCCAATATCTATAGTCCCAAGGTTGGGAAACCTTAACCAATAATAACAAACTACATATTCAGTGGTTGATTTTTAAGCAGATGAAACAGCAAGTGCAAATGGAAAACACTTACTCTGAGGGAAGAAAATCAAGGAACCCTTTGTGAAAAAGAAAGAGAATAATGAATGTGAGGTCAGAAATATAAAGAGAAAGTCAATTGTGAATTTTTGACTTGTGATTTTAAAGAATTCCTGCATCTGACTGAGCATGGAAAGCAGAAGCTGAGATAATAATCAGGAGGATGCTGCAATAATCTAGAAAAAACAATGTAATAGCAAGTACCAGGTGAAAATCATTGCATATGGAGAGAAAAATTTCACTATGGAAATGGTTTCCATGGTTGATGGGAATGTAAAATGATATATCCAAGTCCAATAAATTTAATTTTTTTTTCTTTTTCTTTCTTTCTTTCTTTTTTTTTTTTTTTTTTGGTACAGAGGATTGATCCCAGAAGCTCTCAATCACTGAGCTACATTTCCAGCCCTTTTCTATATTTTATTTGGAGACAGGGACTCACTAAGTTGCTTAGGGCCTTTCTAAGTTGCTGAGGAGGGCTTTGAACTCTTCATACTCCTGCCTCAGACTCCCAAGCTGCTGGGATTAGAGGCTTGAGCCACCATGTCCAGCTTCCAATAAAGCTCTGACTGCTCATCATGTAAGTGAATATGCACTTAAAATATATCCCAACAATCCAATTCCTAGCTCTTTGTCCAAGAAGTGCAGTATGTTTATAAAATGATTGTACTATACAGTTTAGGCAGCTTTGTGAATAATAAGCAAGAACATTAAGAGAATCTTTATGATATTGTTTATTAATAGAAAAAAAAAATGTGGACAGACTTTGGTGTATACATAAATACACCAAATACACCTCCACAAGAAAAGGAAGAGAACCTTTGATTTACATAGTACCTGTAATGAATAGTAAAAATATTTTGCTAGTGAAAGAACCCATGCAAAATAGAGTGCATTATTTATGGTTTCATTTATATAAGTTTCAGGAAAAAAAATCATCTATGGTGTCAAAAAACTGAAAGCAACACAGCAGCAATTGCCTATTGGGGGTGAGAGAGTGGCAATTGTCTAAGTTTTATCAACTCCTTCCACACTGATCTCCCTTCTATTTTCATGAGATTCTTACCCCACTTTTCCCCTTATTTTGCCTTAACTTTCATATTCAAGAGAAAAGAGTCAACCCTTGACTCTGAGTATGGTTTATTTAACTGAGCATGGTGATCTGCAGTTCCATCCACTTGCCACCCAATAACATAATTTCATTCTTCTTTTGGGCTGAGTAAAACTTCACTGTGCATATATGGCACATTTTCTTTACCCTTTCATCTGCTCATGCAAGCCTGGGCTGGTTCCACAAATTGGTTATTATGAATTGCACTTCTATAATCATTTCTATGCCTGTGACACTACAGTATGCTGATTTTAGCTATTTTAAATAAATACCAAAGAGCGGGAAAGCTGGATGGATGGTGTTCACACTCTTAGTCTTTAAGGAATCTCCATTCTTCTTTCCAAAGTGGTTGCACCAATGTGGGTCAAATGCAATGTATCAATGTACCTTTTCCCCACACTCTTGTCAGTATCTATTATTATTTGTATTCTTGATGACTGCCATTATCACTGGAGTGAGATAAAATCTCAAAGTAGTTTTGATTTGCATTTTCCTAATTGCTAAAGGTGTTGGACATTTTTTTTCAAATTTTTTTTCCATTTTTATTTCTTCTGTTGAGAAGTATGTGTTGCAGTCTTTTGTTAAATTATTTTATTTTTCAAAACAAACGAATAACTCTTAGTACATAATTGTTAACTGAGATTCATCCTTCATTCAGATACCCTGATTTTTACATCCTGCCCTTTTTCTCTCCAGAATCCTGTCCAGGATGACATTGATTTAGTCATTATGTTTTCTACAGTGCAGTTTGACAGGCACACTGTTTTTGTTTTTAGTGACCTTGACACTTTTCAGGAAAAAGCAAGTCAAATGTTTTGAACTAAAGTCCTCAACCTGTGCTTGTCTGCTATTACTCAGACCTAGAATTACGAACTTTTGTGGGGAGGAATTTTAAGTAAATTTTCATTCTATTCCCATCATATCAGTGGCTATGTGCTATCAGTGTGATTCACATTTGCTGGGGACCTTGCCCATTTGGTGAGGCACCAAAGTCACGTTCCCCTCTGTAGCCACTTGACCCCCATTTATACTCTCTTGTTTGAAGGAGGTCACTATGCACAGACCGCAAGAAGAGGCATGGGTGTCCTCTAAACCTTCCAGGGCACCTTCTCTCTGTAAATACTTCAAATTTATATTCTTACAAGTCTCTCTCCTCTCTTCTCCTCTATTTATTTAGTTATTTGTTCAAATATAACACTGTGGACTCTTGGATGCACATGATTTACTCCAGATTATATTTCGATACTGTTTCCTCATGTTGCTGCTACATTTTCACAGCTTTGACCCCTGTAGGCTCTTTGAGTTGACCCATGACCCCGTCCCACATGCCCGTCACTGTGGGTTTGTGTGTGTTTCAGCACATCCTCACTCTCTACCACTGCAACAAGCTCCAGTACCTCTAGTACATTCTCAGTTCAGATCTGGAAACAGACACTCTTTCAAGAAGTCCTGATCATTTTATTGGAGAATAGTATTGGAAAGAAAGATCCAGTTCCTACTGTTTTTTCCCCTAGCCAAAAGTGTCACTTATCATCCAAATTAGTGCCTTTAATTACAAGAATAAGCCACCTCTTTACCCCATAATATGAAATAAATTGTAGAGTAAGTTCTTCATCACATCTGACTTGTCTTTCTCCTGAGAGGGGAGGAACCCCTGAGGGAATTTCTTCCCATGACTCCTTTGGTTTGCATCATGTATATGAAATACACCTCCGTGAGGGCAAAAGTGAGGAAAGTCCTAGTGAAAATCCTGTGTGTGGGTAGATTTCAGAAAGTGCTGAATGAATCTGGAGCCAATTCAGTCTGCCTTCTAGCATGCAGGTGGGAACATAAACTTCTTGCTGAGACCAAACACATCCTGATTCCAGAATAATCAGGCATTGATTTAAAAGCACTTGGTATTATTTGTATTTAAACTTGCAGAAAATGAATCAGATTAATGTGAAAGTCAGTATCTAACATACTCCAGGCCTTGTTGAAGGGTAGGACCTTTAGGGTCTTTTCTAGGAGTGCTTTACAATGTAACCTGAGAACATGGTTTTAAAAAAATTATGTTAGAGCTGGGGTTGTGGCTCAGTGGTAGAGTGCTTGCCTGGCACGTGTGAGGCACTACTTCGATTCTCAGAACCTCATATGAATAAATGAATAAAATAAAGGTCCATCAACAACTGAAACATTTTTTTCTAAAGAAATATTGTTATATTTATTCTACTGTCTTTCTTATTCCTATCCTCCCTCCTTTACTTTATTTCTCCTTTGTCTAATCTACTGACATTCTCTTCTTCCCCTCCTCCCCTTTATGGTGGTTTAGCTTCCAATTTTTGGTGAAAACATTTGAATTTTGTTGTTTGGGGACTGACTTTTTTCACTTAGCATGATATTCTGAGAGAGAGTAGTATAAATCTAACATAATTTTCCTATATCTACACCTGAAATTACCTAAGTGAAATCCACTATTGTGCCCACCCACAAAAATGGGGTACTAATTAGACTAAAATATATCCTATGGTTATATAATTTTATCAGAAGGAATTCTACTGTCATGTATAGCTAAGAAGTACCAACAAAATAAAATTTAAAAAGGAAAAGAAAAATGGGTACAGTATTTCCTGATGGAAATAGGCACTACCAGGTATGGTTGTTGATAGATCTGGTTGTATGGTGTAAAGAAAAATAATATTTAGGGTATTTTAGATGTTATCATGGATATTGTGAGATACAGGAAAACCTTTTCTTCAATAGTAGCTGTATATAGATGGGATGGAACAGCATTTATTCGTATCTATAGAAAATCTCTTATTTCAATCATACTATTTTACTCCAATGTATACCATTCTTATGCCTATAATACACACATACACACATGCACACACACACACACACAGCCATACAAATGTGTTAGGATGCTCACCTCTGTAAATTTATCTATCCATATACATACATACATAAGGGAAATAGATATATTGATGTAGATGAACATATTTTATTTTACTTAATGTACAGACGCCAAAAATATTTTCTACATCTCTTTTTGCTAAAAGATTCCTTAAAGAATATACTTAGAAAGTATCCAATGGAGTAAGTGAACCTATAGTGTGGTGGTTTATGATGCACTTAAAGAGCTCTGAGTTTCACAAATACCTCTATACAGACTCACCATGGTACTCGAGCTTCTGAAGCTCAGTGCTGTTTGAAATTAACATTCCTCCTGTACACAACAGAAGACAATTGTGAGGAATCAGTGAGAGGCTGACATTAATAACATTCTCTCCTCAGGTAAGGTTTTTCAAATTTCTTTTTATTGTGGCATGATTATAATACATTTCAAAGTACTATCAAAGTAAGTAGTTTAAAAATAGATCCTCCTCACATCATGAACGCAAAGAAAGCAGCATTCCTCTACAAGTATTTTTGTAGTCTTTTAAATAATATTCATTTATATAAGGATGTATATGTATGCAAGCATATTTTCCTGTTAATGAAAATCGTACCATCCTATGAGAATACTGTGTTGATATCTTGAATTACAATTTACAACGTATTTTAGAAACTATTGTGTGAATATGCTTTATAGTATTTGCATAAAAGTATCCTTGATTTCTTCATTGACATTTTGATGATTCTTGAAGTTGCTTCCTCTGTTTAATTACAACTGAAAGGACTGCACTACTGATTTTGTTCACTGCTATTAGTTGGATTTGTTTATCAGCTCTAAGATGATTCTTTGTGCCTGAGTGGCTGTGTCTATGCGAAAGGAATCTCTGAATCAAGGTCTGCATGCAGTTGTGAGATTACAGGCTTTGAGATCACTTTCTAAGAGCTTGCAAACACTTGAACTCCCTCCAAAGACTGGTGTTATTGACTGTTTCTTACACATTTCTTCACACCTTTTGTTAAAAGACAGTTATCAAATATTGCTTTATTGATCTGATATAGATGCAACAGATATTCCACTGGTATTTTAATTTGAATGTACTAAGTGTGAATGATATTGAGCATTGACCCATAAGCTAAACTTTCTAATGAAAAAAAAAAAAAAAGAATCTCTTTCATAATATTTTCTTTACCTTCTGTTAAAGTGTACTGTGATTTTTAAGACTGATGTGTGATCTGCTTGTATTTGAAGAAATTATGCTTTTATATGACTAACATGATACATATGTGTGTGTATATATATATATGCATATATATACATTTTTACCATTTCAGTATATATCTTTTGCTTTTGATGGTGCTATTATTTGGAATTTATGGTGTAAAGTAGAAAAACTATCAATCTGTTCAGTATTTAATGAATGAAAATAATTTTTACTTTCCTTTTTGTATCTATCTTCTTTTATTTGAAGTCAGGATATACAAAGGAGTATGCTTACTAAGAATTCCATTGAAAGTTTAATTAATGAATGAAATATCCAGAAATGATTTTCTAAACCCCTAGTGGCACTCATAAACTTGAAATTTAGAGAAATGTTTTTGTTCATGTCAGCTGTTCGCCACATTGGTCTCAGTATCTGTTTATTTCATATGTAAATTTGCTGAGGACCTCCGAAAAATTTTTACAAAGGGGGAAATTTAGCTTTGAATATCAAGACTAATTTAAAAAATGTTTTAAGTAGGGATTGAAGTTAGAATTGAAAAGAACTAGATAATTCAAGAGGTAACTGTTAAAAAAATAAAATTAGTCAAGAGGTTAAAATGTTTGATGCTGCTGGAATAGACTAATTGAATTGTCACACAGTAGTAATTTTATTCTTTATTGTTTTCTTCCTTCTGGTCTTCCCCCGACTGTGCTCTTAGATTATATTAACCTATTATGTCCAATCATCTTACATACAGGACATCTATAAAAAACTATAATATTTTATAGGACATCTACAAAATGGCTTAATTCAACTTTTTATAGGTGTCCTATATATAGGACAAGTAAATATAATGGGGTAAAGAAGACAATCTCAAGTATTTGAACAAATCATCACTGGAGTGCTCAAAATACTTTGCATTTTAATGGTAGCCCTAGGATCAAATAATGTGAAAGGCTATCGAAGTGAATCATGTAAGATTTCTCTAGGTTTGGACTGCACCATCCTAATATTGATAGGTCCTTATTGAAAACTAATGAAACACATTAAGATTGGAAGCTATCTTCTGATAACGAATCCAATATAGTCTTATTCACTTTTCTTAATGAAGCCTTTACTCTTTATTACTTTCATATTTCATTATTTTCACATGCAATTGTTGAATGCATTAAAAAAACTTCTAGAAATTCAATTTTATTTGGAAAATTACATAGAATTGTGATGATAACCCCTTGGAAAGTTTCATCTTCATGACTGATAATTTATATTTGCAGGAAACATTTAGTATTCATTTACATTTTCTTCTTTTCTCCTTTGCAGATTGAGGGTTTCCAACCCACCATGCCCCCACATCAACTGAGATGATGCACCAAAACAACAATGTGACTGAGTTCATATTGCTAGGATTGACACAGGACCCTCTGAGGCAGAAAATGGTGTTTTTAATCTTCTTAATTTTCTATGTGGGGACCGTAGTGGGGAATATGCTCATTATTGTGACCATCAAGTGCAGCCGGTCGCTTGGGAGCCCCATGTACTTCTTCCTGTTTTATCTGTCCTTTGCTGATTCCTGCTTTTCCACATCCACAGCCCCTAGATTGATTGTAGATGCTCTCTCTACAAAAAAAGTCATATCCTACAATGAGTGCATGACACAGGTCTTTGCTCTTCACTTATTTGGCTGCATGGAGATCTTTGTCCTCATCCTCATGGCTGCTGATCGCTATGTGGCCATTTGTAAGCCTTTGCATTACCCAAGGATCATGAGGAGGCAGGTCTGTCTCATCTTGATTATTCTTGCCTGGATAGGGTCTTTTATACATTCCACTGCTCAGATTATCCTGGCCTTGAGATTGCCCTTCTGTGGACCCAATTTGATTGACCATTACTGCTGTGATCTGCAGCCCTTGTTGAAACTCGCCTGCATGGACACTTACAAGATTAATCTACTATTGGTGACTAACAGTGGGGCTATTTGCTCAAGCAGCTTCATGCTTTTGATGATATCATACATTGTCATCCTACATTCTCTGAGAAACCATAGTGCAGAGGGGAGGAAAAAGGCCCTATCCACTTGCACGTCTCACATCATTGTAGTGGTCTTGTTCTTTGGTCCCTGTATATTCATATATACACGTCCCCCAACCACCTTCCCCATGGACAAGTTGGTGGCAGTATTTTATACCATTGGAACACCCTTCCTCAACCCACTCATCTACACACTGAGGAACGCAGAGGTGAAAAATGCCATGAGAAAGCTGTGGCATGTTAAAACTGTATCAGAAAGCAAGCGATGAATTGAAGGCCAAGTCTAATACTTATTCAGTTGTGATTTGATGAATAAGTACAGATATGAAACACAATCGCATCTGAATATTGCAGGTTCTTAATTTTTTTTAGTTAACAAACCATATTAATTTTAAGTCACTTTGTGTGTGTCAGAGCTAGGTAGAGTATTCAGGTAATCTTCTTCCAATAGACTTTTTGGAGTCTTTATTTTCACCTTCCTGACTATGCCTTTGAGCTGTAATATAACATTTGATTTTCTTACTGATGAGTTATGCTCCTGATTCATAGACAGGAGCTTCCCTGAAATCTTAATTCTGACTTATAACTTTTCTGAGAGCTCAGTTCTGGCATTGCTGCCTGGGAGCTTCATCTCACAACACTGTCTGAATACGGGTTGAGTAAGAAGTAAGACATTTATCAAATCCCAACTCTTCAACTTGTGAGCCCCCCCCAATAATGTAGATTTCTTGGTATTTAATTTCCCCTATAACAGATCTCCAACAAAGTATTGGGCTTCCTTATGAACATTTTATGGTCAAGGAATGAATTCATTGTATCAGAACTTCACATTTAATTTCACCACCAGTTGGGATTTGAAAAGTTACATTCTCTTTAATCAGAGGCTTTACTTGTTATAATCTAAATCTGTTTTTCTCTATTGTTTACTTTGGCTATTAAGATAAGCAACACACTATTTATGAGATTCCTAAATATGCTAGTGAAAAACCTTGAGATATTTAGCTATTTAAGTAATTAGTGCATCGATGTTATAATAACAAAACTGTGGGACTCAAGAAATAGAAGGATAAGATAATAGATATTGCAAACCAAATTGAAGGTTTTATTTAAATATAATGAAGATACAACATATTTTCAGAGACTGAAGAGCAAAGAGATAGAAACTTGTTTTTAGAATAAAAATGATATTACAAAGTTGTTGATTGTCTTTTCACTTGTTTCATTTACATCAACTTAATTAATACAGACCATACCATTTCATTCCTCTTTAAGGCTGAGTAGTATTCCATTGTGTACATACCACATTTTCTTTATCCATTCCTCTGGTAAAGGGCCCCTAGGTTGGTTCCATCATTTAACTATTGTTAGTTGAGCTGCTATCAACAATGACATGGCTGCATCACTGCAGTATGCTGATTTTAAGTCCTTTAGGTATGCAGTTTGCTGTTTATTTTTTAAGACAGGATCTCTCAGTGTTGACCAAGCTGTCCTGGAACTCCTGGTCAAAGTAGTTATTTCTTTTCAACCTTCAGATGACCTAGGCATATAGGTGTATACCACCAAGCTTGGCTTATTTTCTCAGTTTTAATTTGACTACTAGTGCTTTTGATATATAAAAATATCTTCCATTTTAATTTCACTAAGTAGCTTCTTTTTAATTTTTTACTTGTTCTAATAAGTTATAAATGACAGTAGAATGCATTTATGCATTTTGATGAATGATACATAAATGGAGTATAATTTTTCATTATACCCAAAGGACTTAAAATCAGCATGCTACAGTGACACAGCCACATCAATGTTTATAGCAGCTCAACTCACAAAAGCTAAACTCTGGAACCAACCTAGGTGTCTTTCAACAGATGAATGGATAGAGAAAATATAGCTGCTTCTTTTTCTGTTATTGTGTCCACTTCCTTTTTGTTTCCTGAGAAATAATAAAGCCCAGTGCTCACATTAGTGTCCCACAACTGACACATCAGGCACAATGAGGGTCTTATATTTAATAGACCATAGGAATATGAGTCCATCATAGATTTGTTTGATCTTCTCCTTTCATAACACCAATGTACCTGCACACATATACATACACATGCATATGCAGGCACACTCCTAAGCCCCAATACAGGATTTTTCAACCATGGCTTCTGTCAAAGATGATTTTCAAACAAATTAAGTTTCTAAATGCAGGGACAATTAGAATTCCTAGTTTCTCTTTAGATCAGTCATGTGGAAGGGTGGGTAGTCACTCCAAAATTACCCTTTGACTGGATATTGGTGTCATTCTACATTATAAAATTCATTAGCTTTTCCAATATCTCAAATTGTCTCTCACATGAACTCACCCAATATCATAATTTGAGTTACTATTTTAAAATAATTATTACCAAAACCAATTCTTCAGCCCTGCCCAGGAATTCTTCCTTTTAAATAAACCTTCATCTGTCTTCATTTGTAAACTGAATATTTTAACTTGAATAACCCATGGCTTCCTGAATTTCAACACGTCCTCATTAAATTACTATGGATTTTAAACTCCACCGCCTGAGGCTACATCACTCAGCCAATAAAAATGTGTTCTAGGACTTTCTAGTTGTCTGTGTTTTTTTTTTTTTATTTTAAATGGTGTAGAAAGATATGTGTAAATAGTAAAAACCATGGAATGAGGTAATCATTAGTGCAGATCTTGTTACTGAATTACAAACATACAAGCTGAGCAAGCTGCTTAACTTCTATGAGCTTCACTTTTCTCTCATGAACTATTGTTGACTTATGCCTCCTCATGGAATATGTATGTGACTTGAAACTACAGTTTTGCAAAGTGACAATCACAGAACATAGTATACAAAAAACAGTCAATAAATATTTGGTGAAATAAAATTATTTCAATACAAATATCTTACTCATAAGGTGTCTTTTTACTCACATGAGTTGGCAAAAGTGGAAATTAATTTGAAAATTATTTTGCAATCCATGTTCAATGTACATATTAATCTTGATAATATTTACTATAAATTTGTTGTTTGTAGTGGGAGATGTCTAGAGTCCACAGATTGGAACCTTCGATTTCAGACTTCAACACTAAGTTCCCTAGATTGACCTTGCAAATAAATTACAAGACCTAGAAAACTTGTCTTTTAGTGCAAGATGAGGTAACAGAGGGCACTGGATGGGATTGAGTCCTGTACTGATCATTCACTTCCTTTTTCACTAATGACACAGTTTTGTTTTTTTTTTTTCTGCTTTATTATCCATTGGTGATTTTTCTCTTTTACCCTGGACCTTTGTTTGGCCTGAAGCACTTAATATGTCAAAACTCTTGTTTGTATCTGACAATTATTGTGAGGAGGATTTTCTTCAATTCTTTATTTGTTTTATTTTATTTTTTTTGCAGGATGTACTGGGGATTGAACTCAGGGACACGCCACCACTGGGTCACATTCCCAGTCCTATTTTGCATTTTATTTAGAGACAGGGTCGCACTGAGTTGCTTAGTGACTCATTTTTGAAACTGGCTTTGAACTCACAATCCTCTTGCCTCAGCCTTGCTGGGATTACATGTGTGCACCACCATGTCCAGCTGCTTGCTATTCTTATAGTAAAGTAGAAAACCAAAACTTAAGCATATTACAATTGAGATACTCATAGATAGCAAAATACAGGAACCCTTGGGGAATAATACTCTTTTGGATACTAATGCCTTACATCATTCGGTCTTAAAATATCCCTCCTGGAATATAGAGAGGAACTATTCTTTCCAGTTTTCTATGAAAGGCCACTATTGAAATACGATAAACACACCTGATATTAATACAGAGACTTCTCTAACAGGTAAGTGAGAGTTTTGTCCATCATTGTGGACAGAAACATCATGAAAAAATAATAAAATGTAACTTTCAATTTTTAGTTCTATAGGTCTCCTAACTACATTACTGACATATATTCTGGGAAAGGAAAATATTTTTGAAAACAAAGAACAACACAATGGGGCTTCTTTTAGATTAATGTTTATATAGGAAATAAATTAATGAAAACAAGTATTGGGAGATAGATGATTTTTTGAATTCAACTAATAATTTATGAGCACCAGGCATGGAAAGCCATCATTATGTGGGAGAAAAGAGATAATTAAGATTTAGCATTATTTCTTCAAATGGAAGAATGTATAAAAACTGTTAATGTTTTTAAATTAGGTTGCTGGGCAGAGTACATCCTCAGTAGGTATGTCTGATCAGAACTCAGAGAAATGGCTATAGGAAATAATGACTTTGACAAGCTACTAAAGAATGTCAGCTTTTCCATCTCTGAGTGAGGGTCTTAAATACATATTGATTTTCACAGTATACAATTAGTATTCCTTGCCGGTTTCCTAAATGGTACTTAAAGAGCATAGCTTGAACTGCAGACATTTCTGGTACTTATAAATTGAATCATTATTGTTCAGAATAAACAAGATGATGCTTTGTACACTAAACACTGTATAATGAAGGTGATAGATAGGTAGATAGATAGATAGATCTATCGATCACAGGAAGGAGTTCCTGAAAATAGTTTGGATAAAGAGCCTTCCCTTTACCTAGATATTTGTTCATGTCTGGATTTCTTCTGTGTTGTCCAATCTACCCTTGCTTATTCACAGTGCCCCTGAGGAATAACAGTATATTGATGTGATGATATTTGGGGCAGCCAGATACACAGTGAAAGGGCAATGGTACTGAATTTTATGGTGAGCCCTGGACCATATACAGGGCTGTTCTCCAGAGCAGCTCTTGACCAGTAAGCAGGAATCATGGTATTCAGTTTCATAAGGTAAGAAGCACAAGGAGAGTAGATTATACTACTCCCAAATTTGGCTTGGGGGGATAAAACACCATGGGAGTGCATATCAGTTTTCCAACAAAGAATGGGAAATTCTGAATAGAATGAAGTGAGTGTAGAGATTTTCCAGATGTATAGACTGAATCCAGGAAGTTTTGTAGTTGGAGAGAGAGGCTGGAAGAAGCAGCAGAGCTCCTGGCTGTGGTCTCCCTCTGTAGCAGGAATCACAGGAGACCCCTGACACTGCCTCCCTCCTCCATCCTCCACACAATGCTGCCTCCCTTGCTTTCAGCACTTCTGGTGCCAATCACGCCAACAGGTTATCTGCTTATTAATGTCATTGTGACAAGTTTTTTCATTCTAAGTTTGGCCAGTTCTGACTGAGGATTTGAGGCCAATACATTAGTTCTTAGGTGATTTGTTTTTTAGTGCTTATTTTTGATGATACCAGGGACTGAAGGCAGGAGTGGTCTACATCTGAGCTACATCCCTTTTTTTTTTTTTTTTTTTAATAAAATCTTGACAGGGCATCTCCCTAAGTTGCCAAGCTGGCCTCACACTTGCAATCTTCCTGTCTCAGCCTCCCCAGTAGCTGGGATTAAAGGTGTGCACCACTGTGCCCAGCATTAAGGACATGCCTATAGGCAGTGACATTTTGTCTCCAAACCATTATGTGTATATACACAGATACGCACATGAAAGTATGAATTAATACCAGGAAGACATGTAAAACCTCTTCCTTCATCTTTAAGGAGGAAAGATTCTTGAGGAAGAAAACAAACAAAAATAAGACAAACACTCTAAAATGGTAATTTTGTGAGTTTTACATTCCCAATATCATACATCACACATGGTGCTTTACAAAGTTCAAAATCCTGTACTTCAGGTTGTGAGAGTTAATTTACAAAGTTATTGAAAATCAGTCTTAGGTTTCTGTTTTGTTTTGTTCTTGGCTTTATAAAGTAGGAGTATGTTTATGTCTCTACATACAGGATAAATAGAAAGTCCAGTAAATTAATGGTGTGAATGTGTTTAATAACTAGAGTAGTACCACAACAATGACAAAAGAAATTGTCAGAAGTGGTAAAGAATGGTTAATTCAAAAACATTTAGAGGATACCTACATTGTACAGACGTTGGTTTGGAACTTGGAGCATAATATCCTGATAACACATATTTTTCCAATACTCTTACTTTGGAAAGGAATTTTGTCTGGTAAGCAGTAATATGGGATGTTATTTTACAATCTCTCAAGGAAGGTTTTAGAGAGCAGGAGTGAGAACTGTCTTCATCATGATACAATTATTAAAAGCTGTCTTGGAGATTTTTCTCAGAAGGTAAGTTCTGAAGTTAACTAGGTGGAAATTGAAAAGCAATTCTGGAAAGAAAAGAGCAAGATCAGCTTGGATAGACTACATTCTCTGCTTTTAACTTTTGGATTTTTTGTTTCCCGATCATAAAGATGCCACGGGATATGCATATTAACCTTCAGTATGCTTCCAACGCAGCTGAACCTAATGTGATATAAACATACTTCAGTGAATATTTGGTGGTTTGAGAACTGTGTGTCTTATTTTCTCAATTGCAGGGTATTGTAGATTACAAAATGAGATGTGTTTAAGAGTCAAAAAATCTTGAAATACACTTGGGGGCCACAGATAATGGTTTTCAATGATATTAAGAAATACATGATGAATGTACTACAGTTATCTGGAAAATGAAAGGATTGAAATGAGCTTTGTGTGCACAGATGTTGCTGGACACTTAAAGTTATTCTGACACTATTAATTACATATTTGAAAAGGATCAAAAATCATTTAAAGTTAAATAAATCATATGTATTAATGATGCATAATTTATCTTAAAATACATGTATAAATGTAAGAAAGAAATAAGCTTCTCACAAAAATGGATAAGCTAATAGGAATGATGTTATATACAGCATTTCAGTTTATGTCTATAGAATTTTTCTTAAAGCAACATCTTGACTAGAAATTTTATGATAACATTTTTTTCCAAATTGGGAAATCTTTTTTAAAAGACGTATATGTACATATTTGAATATATCACAGTAAATTTCACTTTTCTATATATCTACAAAGCACCAAATTAAAAAATAAATAAATAAATAAATAAATAAATAAATAGAAGGAAGACCAGTAGAGTGAGTGGAAGATGGGGAAGGAGGAAGGAGGAGAGGAAGGAAGGAAAAGTACCGAGGTCTGAAATGGAAAAAATTATATTCCATGCATATGTGATAATGTCAAAATGAACTCCACACAAGTATAATGCATGACTATAATGTACTAGTGAAAACTTTATTTTAAAGTGACATTTGAAAGGTTAATAAGCATTGAGTATGACAGGAATGGAAAGAAATTGAGTGGAATCAGTTACTGACTACTGTGTCTCATTTTAAACTACACCCCCTGTGATTTCTGCCTTCCTGGTATGTTCCAGGAATGTGAGGTTTGGAACATAAAGATCATGATCTGTTCCTAACCAAGTGATCGGTAGTAACCACCACACAAAACTAATTCATATCAAATTAATTTAAAAACCTGAACCATGAAAACATTTAACTGTCAAGTAGAATAACCCGCTCTTTACATTAGAAATGTCTTTTGGGACTCTGAGGGCTCTAAGATTATTTTCAGAAATGGAAGGAACAAAAAGAGAATTGGGATCTTGGAGCTAAAATAAACCATAGAAAACATTCATTTCAGTTTCTTTTATATGTCAAGTACTAAATGCCATATAGAAGCTTGAAGGTTTTACAAAATCATTGATAATATAATGTGGTTCTTACTCCTCTTTTCAAGCTGGCATATATGCTGGGAAATAATGCAGAAAAGTAGAAATATTATGTAGCTAAAAAACCATGCACATTTCTGTAACAAAGTTTAATAAATATGATATCCATTACACATAGAAATAGTTAGATGGGTTTGAGGGTAGTATGTGACTTTATGCTCTTTCATGAAATACCTTGGGCAATCAAATGTGTCCTAATGCTATATGTTGCACCATGCAGACATACTGCCAAGACTTTTTAATATGGAATAAAATGAAGTAAGTAACAACATGGGGTAATATCTAAGGAGCAAAATCAATCAGAACTATGCCAAAGCTAAGAAAGAGTTGTAATTGAAGAATATATCATATTCATATCTTTATTTAAAATAATATCCTACTAAGTGGTCACTAGAAATTGAGGAAACAATGTTGAGATGACTTATTAAGAGATAATATCTGGAAGGTACATATTAATGTTGTATTTTCTTTAAATATCCCATAATCACACACAGCACCATGAACTATTTTGCTCAATATATTCCATAACTTAACAGAACACACCATAAATGAAATCCACTCTCTTTTGCAGATAAGCCATCCCACACTAGGTCATTCTCCTCTTTCATGACATCATGCAGCTGAACAATAATGTGACTGAGTTCATCCTAATTGGGTTGACACAGGATCCACTGAGGAAGAAAATAGTATTTGTCATATTTTTGCTTTTCTATTTGGGGATGCTGGTGGGTAACTTGCTGATTATCACCACCATCAAGACCAGTCAGGCACTTCAGAGTCCAATGTACTTCTTCCTTTTCTACTTGTCCTTATCTGACACCTGCTTCTCTACTTCCACAGCTCCTAGAACACTTGTGGATTCCTTTTCGAAGAAGACCACTATTTCCTTCAGTGAGTGCATAATCCAAGTCTTTTACATTGCACTTGTTTGGCTCTCTGGAGGTTTTCATTCTCATCCTCATGGCTGTTGACCGCTATGTGGCCATCTGCAAGCCCCTGTACTACATGACCATCATGAGCCACCGGGTCTGTAGTGTGTTGGTGGCTGTGGCCTGGGTGGGGTCCTGTGTACATTCGTTAGTTCAGATTTTTCTTGCCTTGTGTTTGCCTTTCTGTGGTCCCAATGAAATTGATTACTACTTCTGTGACTTGGAACCCTTGTTGAAGCTCGCCTGTACAGACACATATGTGACCAACCTACTCCTGGTGTTCAACAGTGGGGCCATTTGTACAGTGGGATTTGTCGTGCTGATGTTCTCCTACATCATCATCTTGCATTCTCTGAGAAACCACAGCGCCGAAGGGAGGAGAAAGGCCCTCTCCACCTGCATCTCTCACATCATCGTGGTCGTCTTGTTTTTTGTCCCTTGCATATTTATATACACACGACCTGCAACCACCTTCCCCATGGATAAGATGATTGCTGTGTTTTATACCATCGGAACACCTTTGCTCAACCCTCTGATTTACACACTGAGGAATGCAGAAGTGAAAAATGCCATGAGGAAGTTGTGGAGCAAGAAACTGGTCCCAGAGGACATGAGATGAATGGAGGTTTTGAATCCTTCTAATTTTGGATTAAACTAGAAGTAGTAAATAGAAAAATTTAACTTCTGATAGCAGGTATTTCAGAATAGTCCCTAGGAAAAGATGTGTACATGGACACTGGCTACTTTGAATTGATTCTATGTAGAAAAGGAGACAGCATAAGGTGCAAACAGGTATGTAGGGGTCACTGACTTAAAAATTGTTCATGTCTGTGTCCCTATTTCTTTTATTTGCCTAATATCTCTTTTAGAATTTACTGTTTTTCTTGCCTTTTTTTGGACATTGTTGCCTGGTATTCTCTCCTTCTCAAAATTGTTCCACATGCTCAAATCTACAGACTGGCAGCTTCTCGCTCTTCCATATAACCTTATTTATGAGAAAATTAAATCTGTTATATATGATTATGTACCTCAACTTATTTGTTTTTCCTGACCAGTTGAATGTACCATATGCAAATAATTGTAAAAGTCTCTTGTTATCATGTACATTATAGATAATCTAATAATCCCCAAACCAAAACTTGAAGGTATATACTGTGTGCTCATACCACATTTTTACATAGAACTTTCTGGAACAATGACAGAATATGAGGAGAAATGTAACCCTTCTGAAGGATTCCTTAGATCTTAATGACACTTTAGTTGTTTTGTTTTCTTTGCTAATAAAGACATTCATTTTCTAAAATATACTTTATGTTCCTAATTTGATTCCTTCTAATTTGGGGGATTAACATCCAGTTTTGTTAAATTAATCCATTTCTCCTAATACGGTGTTATTATGATTGTGGCACAGATAACTCAAATAAAAAATGATATATTTACATGAACTAGAAACTAAGAACATAAACAGTTAGGTCAAATGTAGTGGTGCACACCTGCAATCCCAATGACTCAGGAGACTGAGAAAGGAAGAACACAAGTTCAAGGACTGCTTCCTCAACATAGTGAGACACTGTCTCATAATTTTAAAAAAGGACTATGAATGTAACTCAATGGTAGAGCACCCCGGGAATCAATTCCCAGTACTGCAAAGTAAATCATATATATAACCAGTTGATGTTAATGAATTTTAAAATATGAATGGATTTTAACAAAGTATGATATACCAAAAGGAGAAATTTAAGCCTTGTAATAAATATTTACTATAAGTGTATGAATTAAAAAAATTCCTTCTGGAAAAGGCAGAACTGAAGACAGTAAAAAACAGTAAGTGGTTTCCAGGGGTTCAGGAAAAGAAGAGTAAAGAATAAGTGGAGTGCATAACATTTTCAAGACAACAAAACTATTCTTTAAGGTGCTATGACAAGAGGTGGGTCATAAAACTCTACAATACAAAAAGTAATTGGCAACGTAATGTGGCATTTCATTAAAAATTAATTAATGATGGTTTAAAAATTTTAACAAAAGTTCTACACCAATGCAAGAGGCCACAGCAGAGAACTGTAAGGAGCCAAGTGCAGGTATCAAGGATTCTCTGTACATTCTGTGTAATTTTATGTGATCCTAAAACTGCTCTAAAAATATATTTTTAAAAGTTATGCTCACAACAGAAACCCTAACTTTCCATTATCTGTTTATAAAATGTATTATAAGGAAATTTTTTTAAAAATTGGTATAAGTACATCTTTTATTAACACATTGATGCACTCAAAACACCCAAAGTTTTCCCTAGTGCACAACACAGATGACATACATAACTTTATTAAATGCACAATACTGTAATATCTGTGTGCCATTTTTAAATATTGAGAAGTATTAAATATTCATAAGCATTAATTTGAAAGCTGGTACAAATCATGAATAATTTGCATTAAAAGAATTTAACTACCTTCTATAGGAATATTTTAGCATGCTCAAATTTAAATATTTAAAAAGGGCCTTTACTATGTTTGCCTATTTTACTTTTCTCTTCAAAAACATAACTTTTTAGAGATATTTTATTTTAAATAAATATAGGTAAGGATATAATTTTGTAAGTAGTTGAAAACTTCAATAATAAAATATGACATAAGAACCCTGATGTGTATGTATCTAGACAGACACTGCAAAATATAAAAATCAAAGACTAGGTGAGTGGAAAAAAAGATGCTTAAAGAATTTTTTCTTTACAATTAATAAAACAAGTCCAAAAATTCCCAAGTGTATAGAAGGCAAAATCATTTACAATTTGACACCTATAGAACATTCAATTTAATAACAGCAAAGTAACATTATTTCATCTGTCTTCAAAATATAAATCAGGATAGATTATGTGATGAGACATAACATTAGTGGATGGATTTTAAGGAGTTTAAAATCATACACAATATTCTGTCCAATTACAGTGTAAATAAACTAGAAATCAATGACAGAAGAATAGCAAGGCTCCTCCGAAGACTTGGAATTAAAGACACTCCTAAATACCCTTCAGATCAAAGAGAAACTCAACTTCAAAAAGAATACACTGAATGGAAATGAAAATTTGCATTGAATAAAAATGAAAATACATCATATCAAAACTTGATGGACAGAGCAAAATTAGAATTAAGAGTTTTTTTTTTTTTTTTTTTTTTTTTTTTTTTTTTTTTTTAATACACTAGGGATTGAATCCAGGGCTTCACACATGCCTGGCAAACTCTGTACCACTCAGCTACAACCCCAGTAGCAAGAAGGAATTTATACTTAAAATATGTGTATTAGAAAGAAGAAAAATCTGAAATAAGTAATAATTGAATGGTATAACCATCAGGACTGTTAAATTCAGAATAAAGGATCAGTTAAAGACTAATCAAAAGAACATAAATGGAGATAAAATATTTTTAAAATTACAGAAAAAAAATGTTTTTTAAGAAATGGACTGTGCTTGATGAGTGACATGTAGTAGGTCTATATCAAATGACCTCACCTTATAAAAAGTAGAGTCCTATGAAAGAGAGAGAGAGAGAGAGAGAGAGAGAGAGAGAGAGAGAGAGAGAGAAAGCACAGAAAATATATTTGAAGGAATATTTAAAATATTTCCATTTAGATTGTAAATATCAGTGGTCCACAAGAAGGAAAAAAAAAAAAGTAAGCCATAAATAGGTGCATCACATTGAAAAAAATATAAAGTACTAATGTTAAAATTAGGCAGAGACAAAAACATCATATTGTATCATTATGTACAAATGAACAAGAATAATAATGATGACTGACTTCTATCAGAAACTATAGAGGTGCATTGCAAAAGAAAAGCACATTTAAAGTAAGGAAAAACAGTGCCAATGCAGAATTCTGTATTAAGTGAAGACAACTTACAAAACTAACTACCACAATGACCTTACCTACTAATAAAAAGCAGAGACACATGACCAAAGGAATATATCATGCTGAAGAGAAAACATACCAGATGGGAATTCAGAATTCCAGGAAGAAATGGAGAGCACTAGAACATGCAATCACATATTATTTTTCTTCCTAAATTCTTTAAATACCATTGACTACTTAAAGCTCAAAAATAAAGAATGCTTTATACATTTTAAATAACACATGGCAGAAAAATATATGTGATAAAAGCACAACTCATAAGTAAAAATGGATTTATACCTATTAAGTTTATTATATTACATATCGAGTAGTTTTACCTTAATTCAATATGAAACTTAATAATTCTGCCTACAATATATTTTATAGAAAATGTGCTTAATTTATATTTATTATGTTATTTATTAACCAGTCACAATAATATTTTATTATGATTTCAAATACTAAAAAGCTAAAAGAACGGTAAGGACAGGTGCCATGTTGAAGTCAGTGTTCTGGTATCTAGCTCAGGTTGCAACCAGCTGGGTGTTCCCATTCTATCCTAACAAATATAAATATATGAATGATCTCAAAAGTCAGCTCTTCTTAGATCCATAGGAAAAATGTCATTACATGTCACACTACTATTTCATAATTGGAGAGAATGAAAGATATGGAGCCACAGGTTACCAAAGAGAAAATTCAGGGGTAGAAAGGTTTGCATTAACAATGCTGGTGTAGGGAAGCATCAGCTGTTACCTGGGAAATACCACAACCAGATTGGCAGAGATGTAAGTTTTTTCAGACCAGGAATAAAAAAATAATAATAATAAGTTTGATATACCAAGGACTTCTAGTCATTTAAATCTCTTAGAACAAAAACAGAAGACTGGGTGGCTCAAGTATTCATTTTGCACAGTTCTAGAGACTAGGCAATTCATTATTAAGGTGCCAGTTAATTTGGTTCCTGGAAAGAACCTCTTGATGATTTCCAGATGTCCATCCTCTGCCATGTCCTCTTACGGCAGAGGGCACAGAGGGAGGGAATTCAGGCTCCCTCCTCTCTTGTTGTCAGGGCACTAATCCCATGCTTGAGGACTCTGCCTTCCCAACTGAATTCCTCCTTAAGCCTCCATCTCCTAATGACATCCTGATGGGGTTAGGATTTCAACATGTGAGTTGTGAATTCATGACATTCAGTCCATAGGAATGTGCTCATGGATAAAGCACACAGACTGCAAGATCTTATGGGAAATGTAAGCAGGAATTGGCAGACCTGGTATCTAGGTCCATGAAATTTTTCTTGAATCCTGGACCAGCTGAGATGAGTCTCCTGATTATGTACAGGGTGAATGGACTTCAGCCTGTATCCATAGGGTTCAGTCTAATGTACTGGGGCTTCTAACTACTGGATTAGGCCTTGTTCTTCTAACACTGAGATGAACATGTAGCCTCAGTGCTTAGGGCCTGTTCTGGAGACTGAATCTCCAGAGGAGACTGTGGGTCTGTGGTGACTGGGTTGGAGCCTGGAATTACAGGGATAATTCTGGAATTTTAGTTCATAGGAAATATCCTAACTTTGGGGTCTGCTGGAATAAACATGGACTCTACATGTTCTGGAGAAGGCATGGACCCTAAATACTGAAGAATTTTTGACCATGCAGGCCATCCTAGAGCTTGAAACTGACCTCATGCTGAGGTAGTCACAGAGACTGGCTACATGCAGACTAGGGCCAGACTGGTCCTAAACCTTTAAAGATTGGCCTAAAGCCTGAACCCACTGAGACTAGCCTGCATGTTAGCTGACCTGGAAGCTAGTTTCCTCAGGAACAAACTGGAACCTGGGTCAAAAGAATGGTCTATGAACCTGAGATTCTAGGAGCTGGTCCAGGAATGGGAATTACCAGGACAAGAATGGCCCCTTAATCTGCTGTTTGTGATGGACTGGCCATGAGTGTGAGGCCATGGTGACTGACCTGACACTGATTAAACATGGAGCTGTATGCTCAGCACCAGTGTGGTGCCTGAGGCCAGGGGGTATCCTGGAACAGAAATAGGCTGGAACCTGGGGTGATGGAATCCTGTTTGTCAGGAAGAAGGGCTTGAAAGTTCAGAGAATGGGTGCCGTTCTAAGGTCTGTACCTGTAGAGTAATTTGTCCTGGACTCTGATTCAGTGATGATGACCTGATGGACAGGGTCACGGGGAAAGTCTGGTGCTGAAGTGGGCCTGAATCCTGGTTCTGTGAGACAGGCTTGGATCTGTGGCTGCAGAATCTAGCCTGGCAATATGGCAGACTCAGAAATTCAGTCCAGGGGTGCCAGCCGGGACCTTGTATCAGAAGGGTCTGCTTGAAGACTGAGTTTGTTGGAGCCAGTCTGGTGACCAAGGTCCTGGGACCATTCAAGTCCCTGGGGCTAAAGTCAGTCTTTTGATGTAATCAGTGGAGAGCCTTGGGCTACTAGAGTTGGACTAGTGGTGAGGCAGGCCCCAGGATCTCCCAGTCAGGCCTAGATTCTGGGCCTTTGGTGCTGTGGTGAGCTAGAGCCTAGTCCATAGGTAGTGAAACTAGAATCCGGTGCTGCAAGAGTCTACACAGCACTAGATTTTACTGAGCAGCCCCCGCCTAGGGGTCTATGGTCAAGTTCACTGCTCACTTCCCTCTTGTTTCCTCACTGGAAGAGTATTGCTCTTCTTACCTGGGGTTGGGAAAAAGGGTAATAAAGAGAAGGAAAGTGTCTGCCTTTTCCAATTCATCTTTTCTAATGTCTGTATTACACTCAGATGCCATAAAATCTCACTTGGTTTCTTAACTCCTGTGAAAGGATATTTGTACATTGACAGTTGTTCAGATTGATATTTCTGTGGAGGGAAGAGTGATAGAAGTTTCTATTTCATCAATTTCATAATGGCATTACCTCAATCTGAAACTTTTCATTAGTAAAATATATCACCATCAGGTTATTAAGAATCCCTTACAATAACTTCCATCAATCACAATGTGAATAGGAAAACTACATTGTGTTGCACTATTTTCAAAGTTTAAAATGTACAACAATTAATTCTTTTTTCACATTTAATTGCAGTGGAAGCCTCAGAAAAGAAGTTCTTAATTCTCTGTATCTATAACAGATGTCTCAGTTGAGAAACCTGTTTTCTAAGACAGGACTCAACTGACAAACTACTCACTGTTTCTAATTTGAATCAATATCAGTGAAAATCAATATCAGTCTTTGTTTATGAAAGACAGAATAACTGCTAGAATGTCAGAGCCAGGAAGGACCTGGAGATCGTCTGGTTCCTTTCTCTTGTGAACGGTCTCAGAAATGTAAAGTAGCAGAAGGAGAATGGCCAAGGGTCTTATCTCTTCAAGACGTGCTGCTGTGGGTGACACACACCACCTCTCTGCACCTGCCCTCTTTACTGACATTGATTCAGTGTAGAGAACAAGATCAGGCCAAGGGCGCCAACCCCAAGACTTCAAGTCCCTTCCAACAATTCATGTGGGCCCCACACTTTCCTCATGGTGTTCTTCATGTCTGCATTTCACAGTGTGTAGATGAGAGGGTTGAACAAGGAGGCAATCATGGTGTAAAACAGAGCAAACACTGTCATTGCTGACAAAATCGGCCATGGGGACATAGGTGAAGATGAGGGGCAAGAAGAACATGAGCACAAACGTGATGTGCAAGCCACAGGTGGAGAGGGTTTTGTGGCGGCCCTCAGATGATTGAGTCCTCAAGGTGGACAGGATGATGATGTAAGAAATTACCAAGGCAACAAAAGTCAGAATGGACAACACCCCTGTGGTGGTAATGATTATGATCTTCAAGAGTCTCATGTCAGTGCAGGCCAACTTCAACAGGGAGAAGACATCACAGAAATAGTGGTCTATTTGATTTGGGCCACAGAAGGGAAGTTGAATAATGATCAACACATGCATCAGTGAATGAATAAAAGCTCCAATGACAGAAGCCATTACAAGGATGTAGCACACCCGTCTGCTCATGATGACTACATAGTGAAGGGGTCTACAGATGGCAACATAGTGATCATAGGCCATGGCCACCAAGATAAAGATCTCAGTGGCTCCAAAGAAGTGGGCATGACACATCTGGGACATGCAGCCTCTGAAGGAGATGGTGTTCCACTGAACCAGTAAGTCTGTGATCAGTTTTGGGGGCTACTGTGGAAGTAAAGCAGACATCCATGAAGGACAGGTAGCTGAGGAAAAAGTACATGGGTTGCTCACCAAGGTGGCTTCTCCTGATGGTGAGAAGAATGACCAGGTTTCCTGAAAGAATTGAGGATAGCAAAGTGAAAATATCACAGAGCAGGCAGTCTTCACATCCGCATTGGTAAATAGTCCCAGACGAATAAATTTGGTAATGTTTTCATATTCCATTTTTTTCCATGGTTTTGATTATTTAAAGGGAGAGGATAATATACCTGAAACACTAGACCTATGGAAATCAATGATTTATTTTCAAAATCATGTGTTTGTTCAGGAAACACATATATTGATTGTTTATTATGGATCAACCAGTGTAATTGGCTTTAGGTAGGGATACAGAAGTGGATAAAATATATAGAATATTTACTCACAAATAGAGCCCAGGTCATTAGAGCAGACTCAATAGTAACAAGGACAGCACAGAAAATCAATCATGATGGTGATGAATTCCAAACCCTCACACTTATCATGAACAGCAGGGTGAATACTTTAAGTACAAAACCCAATTTTCAGTTCAATTTTAAGATGACATTCCAGCATCACATAATACTATGTAAATTTACTTAATAGGAGTCTTGAAATCTCCAATGTGTTTAAAAAGCCAATAGGTCATCTATTCTTCAGGCTGGATACTGTCATGCTCAATTTTTTTAAACTGCTGAAATTAAAAACTGATCATGTATAGTGACATTATATTTCAGCAAACTCATTATGCCAAATATTAAATCTCTGGATAGCAATCTCATAAATTCCCTTTAGGATTTAAAAAAATGTGTTTTATTAAGTGAAGGGAGAGGGAGAGCAACAAGCCAATCTTTATAGAAGAGGACTGATCCATTGTATGGGCCTCCAGAATGGTTATTGCTTCCTAGACTTTTCCTCTTTTCCCAGTTCATATTCCTGTCTCATCCAGGAGCTCTCAAGTTCTCATCATGTGGACCCTGTTGTCAGATTTTCTAGCATTTCCTTTTGCCAACAGTAAACTTGCAGAGACACTTGCATTCAGAGATCTTCCTTTGCTTTATCTGTTTTACTGCCTTGGATCTCTGAATTGAATCATGTTTCTTCCAGGTCTGCGACATGTTCATTGTCAAATCCTGGAATATGTCAGTAAAAAAGGAAATATATTTGATGCAAACGATCACACTGCATCTCTTACTTCCATTCTGCAACCTGGAGTAACCTGATGTAAAATGTGTCACACAACTGCTAAACTCAAGACAAATTTTATAAAACATAAATACTATGGACTGAGGAAACTTTGTCATCAAGTTTGTAAAGAATTAGAACAGCAAGGAATCTGTGCCCTTGTACTGTATGAATTCCTATGAAAAATGTTTTGGAAAAATCACATTTGATATACAAAGAGATTTTCAATAGGACTTTAGACATTTTATGGCTATGTGATTTATGACCATAAAGTTAACAGTTTCTGGTTTAATTTCTTTTTCAGGGGGAAGAGGGTGGTATTCTCTAACACTGTTGTGAAAATCCAAATGCAATGGATCTGAAAGGTGATATGAATTTTTTTAATAAAAACTTGAAAATTGTTTTACTCTATACCATTCCTGAAAATGTAAAGTTATCCTTGAACATGGAATTTTGGTGGAAATATAAACAGATTAAAACCAGTAATCATGCTTATGGTTTATGATTAGGAAAGATGAATATAGTTAAAAAGGTAGTTTGTCCCCAATTAACCAGTACTGTCAATATTTAAACACCAAAATTGTGACAAAATTTTTAGTAAAATTTGAAAAGTACATTCCCAAAATTCAGCACTAGTCAATATCCAGCATAGATAAATAAAAATGTCTTTTCAGATATTGAAGTATATTAAAATGTATGACAATTAAAGAATTGTTATGAAATACAGATGACACCACTCCAACATAGGCAGTAAACAAACACATAAATACACTGGATTTAATCTATGTTTAAAATAACATCTCAAAATACTGGATTTCTCTGTAACTAATATTAGAACTTGACTCTCCACTTTAAAATATAATAGTCACAAAAGATTATTTTTCATATGCTTGAACTATGCAAATGTATCAAATAAAACAAGAACAAATATTTAAGGAGTAATTAGGTAAATTAATGTATACCTTAGAATAGGACAAATTTTAAGCAAAAATTCAAATATATATTACACTTACATATCATATATGACAGAGTTCCACATGAATAAAGTGACAAAATGTTCTTGAATCTTTACTCAGTGATACATTATATCTCCTGTTTCAGATCACAGTAATATTTACAACAAAAAAATCATCTTCTTATGATTTTTTTTTTATTTTTACAGACTGCATTTTGATTCATTTACACAAAGAGGGTACAACTTTTCATTTCTGTGGTTGTGCTCGATGTAGACTCATACCATTTGTGTAAACATGCAAGTACATAGGGTAATGATGCCTGTCTCATTCCACCATCTCTTATGAGTTGAAGTTTAGTCTATTTTGGAGCCATTCTAACATGGAGTAAAGTGGGAGGCAGGGCCTTATCTCAGGTAAGGCAGGACTCTTCACAAATAACACAATATAACATTACATCTGAAATATGAATCAAAGGCTTAAGAGAACTTATAACTTTCTTTTTTTGTGGAAAAGTGACAGAATGATTCCATGTTTTACAATGTCATCTTTAAATAGATTAGACTCTCCTTATTATCGTCCAAAAATGCATTTAAATTCCAATTCCAGTGCGACGTGTAACACAAAATTGTATATATAATTTGTGACAGCGGTTTTCTTTATCCAGCCACAATTCATGAAATGACATGAATAAATACCAACTGAATTTGCTATTTTTGTACAAATCTGAGACTTTTGTTACACCTAATTTTAGTTTGGGGAACACTAACTTGGCAAAGTGTTCTCCTAAGCTTTACATTTAACTAAGTTTACCTTTTAAAGTATAATTTAGAAACCAGAGTATGGTAACAATAATCACAGGTCTGCATGAGTTAACAAAAATCAAAGGATTGCCTTAAATCTCTTAAACATTTAGGAATAGTGTACATGATGAGAACTTAACTTAGTCAAAGCAAACAGATTTAAGACAGATCTTCAAATGACAGTGCGACCCTTCTATGTCAGTGCAATGTATAAAAGAGAGCACTTATTGGTTCTTGTAAATAAACATATAAACTTTCATTTTATAAATGTTTACATGACACTTAGACAAGACTTAGACAGATATAGTTCTCTGATGCATGGATATATACCTAGTCATATATTTAGGGTGTCAACTGTATTGTTATAACCTAAGTAACAGTTTAACCAGTTACAAATAATTCATTTAAGATTGTAAAACAGATAAAAACCTTAAATTTTAAGACTTAGTTTCCCCAAGTAATAAAACCTAACAAATACAAGAAATCATCTTGATAGATAAGAGCAGATCAATGTTTTGATCTCATAGACGTACAAATCTTCCTAACCTCCTACATTGATAAACTTTATCTGTTTTCACTGATAAGATTGAGTTACTGTCCTCATGGTTCTCAGACACTGGATGAAATTTTAATTACTTTTCTGCTAATTGTTACAAAAGTGATGTTTGCTGTCTCATTTATTGTTGACTTAGCATAATCCCTGTCCAATGTACTCTTTGTCCAGTCACCTGCCATCTCCCACTGTGGACCTCTGAGCTGCTCTGGTGCTGAATGTCCTTAACTGTTCATGTCCTGCCTAAGAGAGAACAAGAACTTTGGTTTACTTCTGCCAACTTTGCTCCATTTTAGCAGGAAGCAGTTTGGAGATGTCATTGCCCATTTTTCCACAGAAATGGAATGTGGAACTTGACAGTGGGAGATGTAACAGTGGTCCACATTATGCTTTGAATTCAGTCCTTGCTGCTCTGCCACTGAAACTTATTTTTCAAATGGACATGTTTCTTTCTCTCCCTCTCTTGCTGCTCCTGCCTAATCTCTTCCCTTACCTAAACTAAAGGGAAACAGGACAACCTTTCTTCCCCATTCTAGGAATATTCATCTCTCCTCAAATATACACCCACATAGGAACAAAGTAATCCAGACTTTGAGGATGGTACCAGAAGACCTCAGAAATGAGTATCTGCAAAATTAAAAAGTGAATTGCAACTCCAACAGAGAACACATGGAATGTAGCCTTTGACTCACCTCTTTAAAAGCCCCCTGTTCCTGCTGATGGGCAGAATCACAGTCTTAGGGACAAAGAGACTCCTGTGTTTTTCCTTTGCTAACAAAGCAATAAACCTTCTTTTTCATTTTTCTCAAAAAAAAGAAAGAATAATGACAAAATGGTAATTCATCTTTATGATTCCTTCATCTCTATAATATGAATCTTAGTCATTGAATTTTTGTAAAAGAGCAAAATTTGGGTAATGTACAGAAAGGAAATTTCAACAACATAATAGTATATATAAAAATTCTCCCACTCATTACAGTCAGAGCAAAGAAAATTAAATGACATTGAGATAATTGTGTCACTCATCAGCCTTGTAAAAATAAAATGTGAAAGCCTATCTATAAAAATGTGATAATGGTTTAGAAAATAAGCTTTTACTGAGTGTAACCACTCCACAAAGACTTCACAAGAATATTTACTGAAGCCTTGTTCACACTTGAAAAAGGGAATTGATCTAAATACCTGCTAAAAATAGAATGATGAAATAAGCTGTGATATATTTCATTATGGAACAATAGGTAGAAAGTTAAGTGAGTCTACACAGCAAATATAACTTGGATGAAACATCAAGATATATTGCTGAAAAGAAAGCAAATAAGATACATATAGATGGAAAAACCATGATAACAAGTTTGTTTCAAAATCATAAAGAATACCAAGGAGTTTCAATGAGTACCTGTTTATAAATAGTTAGGAAAATGTATGGAAGGAAACATGTACATCTGAGGAACTAAAGGGGTGATGTGCAAAAGGGATTATAATAAAAACATAGTGTTTAATTTCTTCACTAATAATTAAACATTAAAGTAATATTGTTTCATTAATAATTTTATTGGAATTCAGTAAACTTACATAACTTGTCGCTAAGTAGTTACTGCATTGTTTCCTTAATTACTTAAATGAATGTAGATATAGATGCTAATACCTAAATATTATATTTCATGAACTACCATATAAAATATAATCTACCTAGGTAGACACATTTCTGTGCCCCACACCTATATAGAGAATATTTGATTTAAGGAAACAAGCAATATCCTTATGTCTGCATCTCACTATACACCTATGTCTGAATTTGATTTTTGTATAAGCAAGAGTAAACTCTTGATATACATTTAAATTACCAATAGGATTTGAATAAATTCCATAGTTGACCTCTGTAATTTAGTAGCTGACATTGAGGACTCAATGTATAAATTTCTCTTGTTTGACTTTTTTTTTTTTTTTGTCAAACTAACACTATCTCTTATCATAGTTTTAAAGGAACAGAGAATAAATTTGGAACAGGTCAGAGAAGATGCTGAGTTCCCAGGGTGTATTACAAAGACTGACAGTGTCTGACACCTGTGCACTGAGGAGACTTACCATCATATTTAAACCATCTCTGCTGCAATAAGTTTCATTCCTCTACAAAGGAATGAAAAAGGGAAAAATAACCTGTGAGGTTAACAGTCATCTTGATTTCTTTGGTCTAAAGAAACTGTCCTCTTAGGAAACAAGACTTACCTTTAACTCCTAAAACATAATTCATAAATTTATTCACAAGGGAGTGAGGGAGGCTATCATAGTGGGTGAGTGTGCTGCCTTGATTTAGACTGAGTGGATTCCAGTGTATGGTCCACCTTTTAATAGTTGAATATTTAATCAGGTAAAATCACCCTTTTTAAAAAAATCTGTTATATATGAATACAATATCTTTATTATATTTACATATTTTTATGTGGTACTGAGGATCCAATCCAGTGCCTCACACAGGTTAGGCAAGCAGCTCTACCACTGAGCTACAACCCCAGTTCAGGGTACATCACTCTTTGAGCCTGGGTTTTTTCATCAATAAAAAAGTGAAAATGTTATTTAACACATAGGATTCTTGTGAAAATTTTTAAAAAGTTCATATAATTTAGGTAAAAATATATGAATTTAACATATTGTAATAACTAAGTAATATCCTTTATTTTTAATTTTAAAAATATTAATGTTCTCAACATTTTTAAGATCAAGGAAGCTTAGAAATAAATTCTCTTCACTAGATTTGTGGAGCCATCAAGTACAGATATTTAAACTACTTTCATAACTACTGTAGTGAAAGTTACTTACCAGAATATGGGATATATAATAGGATTTCTGACTTTATAGATGAAAGAACTGAAGTCAAGCTAACACATTTACTTGAGAAGACTTCTAATATAACATCTACAGGGAATCTCTCTTAAATAAATAAGAATAATGGAATCAAACACTTCCAGAAAATCATATCTCTATATTTTACTTAGATTATTTCATAGATTATATTCTCCATTTGTTAAAGAAGTGACATATATATATCATGTATATGTACATGATATATATACATGTATACCATATGTATTTTTATATACACATTCTATTTTTTTAAAGAAATAGTCATTTATTTTATAATTTGAACTTCAGTTGTGGCTACTGGAAATTATCTTCTGTAATACCACATCCAACTTTAATGCCAAAATTTTGTGGAATATATGATCGACTAAGACCAGGAACAGACACCTTAATTTCATCTGTCATAAACATTATTTATTGTAGGAAAAGCCCACACACCCAACTCTATTGGCATCTATTTCCTCTTGAGAAATTCAGGAAGCACTGTGACTCAGTGACAGAGCACTCACCCAGCATTTGCAACCCTGGGTTCCATCTTCAGCCCCACAGAATAAATAATAAAGAAATAAATAAAGAAAGAAAGTTAAATTTATCAATTAATTAAAAGCAAATTTCCATAGTTTTCTTGTTTTTAATCTGCTTATTGCTCATTTTATTTGCTAACACTTTCAAATGTTATGATTTTTAACATTCTCTTACTATCAGAAATAGAACAAAAACATTCAATAATTTATCTTACCCTCCTTTGTAGCATCTAGGAGTCCCAAATTTGAAACTAGGACTTTGATACAATATTCTCATTGTCAATTTTCTGTTAGAACAGATTCCTTAAAACTGTGTATAAACCATGAAAATGAAAAATGGTGACTTCAGCTAGAACAATCTAAAAGTTCTAAAAAATTGTTGTCACCCAGCTATATTTTTAGAATATTTACCCATGGGGAAAAATGGAAAATGTTCTCAAAAAAACAGGAAAATCATGGCACATGATGCTGTGATTATTTGAAATGATGACTTTTACATAGACTCAGGCATTCAAGAAAAAACAAAGCTGAGGAAGATGTAAAAATGAGATGAAAATATAAGAATTCACATTTGTCTTCGTTCAATTCCAATCAGTTCAAAGCAATATCTTTATTCTTGAATTCAAAAGAACAAATGAAAAAATTCTAAATTCTAACCCAAGTAAGAAGTAGATATCTTAAGAAGAAAAGCAGTGAAAAAAATCCTCATACTTTGTATCTAGTTCTCAAATTATATTCAAAATAAAAAGTATATCTTAAAAATTCAGTGTGTACTCAGAATGTGAATTTTATCACAATACTGAAGAGACACATCGGATGCGTATGGTCCTTTTGCTTTTTCTTTCTTTGTTGCAATAATGGGCATCCAAGACCAGTTCCTTAAATGCAGGGGGATAGAGGTTCCTGAAAAAACTGCACATAGAGTTGGGAGAGGTATTTAAAGGCACAGCGAGTCTTGGGTACAAGTCCATTGGTAAACCCTGTGGTAATTACTTAGACAATTAGCAACCATAAACTCTCATGACTTTGCTGCTTGGGTTTTCTAATGTGATTATTAAATTATGATAAATACTTAATATTTTAAATATTTAAGATAGGTTTTATGGTGACAATAATTTTAAAAAGTAGTCCTCAGACTGTTTATGTGGGAAATGAACCTTTATGTATTCATTGTAAGTATTGATTGTCTTTCTCTTCTATAATCATGGCTGATAAAACTTAACCATTCCCATTTCCATAAGGTTTTTCCTTATTATATTGCCTTCCCTAAAACCTTATTCCATACCCCAGGTCATTTCATTGAACTCCCAATGACAAACATCTCCAGACCACTTGATTTTTCTTTCACAGTTAAATTTTGTGTTTCATATTAATTAAATTCCTCTTCTCTTCCTTTCTCTAATTACAATTAATCAAATGACATTAGGATCTATTCTTCTTGCCTTTTATCTATTAATTTCAAACATTCTTTAAAATGTCCTAGAACGTGTTAAAAGCACTATAAAATTATTTTTAGCACATGTATTTTAATTTCATGTATGATATAGCACTGTTAATATTTCCACAGAAGCACAAGGAGGTAATTAGGTAAGTCAATGCAGTTAACAAGCTACATTTCCACTACAATAACTATGAATGGTCACACTTTATACAGAGTTGATCCATAGGAAATATTTATAAATTTACAGTATAAAATATGATAATGAAATAATGAGCTATTTCAAAGTCCATTTTAAATATATAATTTTGAATTATATAGGTAGGATTCAAGTAAAATTAAGACTTTCAAACACTGTTTGCTAATATTGAAGATATAAGTTACATATTTTCCTCCAAATCATAGAGTCCATTCATAGTGGAAATTTGCCCATAAATGAATGGAATTGGAGCAAATCATGCTAAGTGAAATACGCCAAACCCAAAAAACCAAAGGCTGAATGTTTTCTCTGATATACAGATGCTAATTCATAATAAGAGGCGGGCAGTAGGCAAGAATAGAGTTACTTTAGGTTAGGTAGAGGGGAGTGAAGGGAGGGAAAGGGGATGGGGCTAGGAAGGATAGTAGGATGAATCAGACATGATTACTTCATGTACATATATGACTGCATGACTGATGTGATCCTACAATATGTATAGTGAGAAAAATAAGAAATTATATTTCTTTAATGTATGATTTATCAAAATGTATGAATACATTCTACTTGTCATGTGCAATAAATTAGAACAAATTGAAAAAATTTTTAAAAATGTGACAAAGTTGAGGAATTGGTGTTTAAGTTATATGGTTGGACATTATCACATTACTTAAGCTCTTTTAAAAACTGATTTTTTTTTCCTGTAAGAGAATAACAGAAAGTCAGAGAAATTCAATGTACAAAAGGATGCACTACACCTTTTCTCCCTTAGAAGATGCAGAGCTCACAAGCAAGTAGCTCTAGGAGCAGGGAATGAACCCTAATGATAGCCACTGAGACAATTTGCTCCTCAGTCCTTAAATACCATGGAACTGAATCTGCCAACAACCTGAATGAACTTAGAAGTCATGGTTCTCCAAAACCCCCAGAAAAGAGCCCAACTCTGCAAAACTTTGTTCTGACCTTAACAGTGAGAGAGACTTACCACAGATACCCATTCTCTCAGCTGACCTCTGAGGGAGCTGAGGTGCTGTTTTAGGCTGCTGCCTTTCTGATAACTTACTTGCAGCCACAGTTCTTGCTCCTAAACTGTAGCAAAGAATGCCAGGTAAAGAGAAGTAGAATTTGCTACTGTTTTCTTTTACTCTTCTTCTTTTTTTTTTTTTTTCTTGTACTATTTTCTTTAAAGTAACTGAACGTTTTGTTGGAGAAAGTAAATTGGTGGGCTAAGGCCATAGCCCAGTGTTAGAGTGCTTGCCTAGCACAGGTGAGATGTGAGTTCCATCCTCAGCACCACATAAAAAAAAATAATAAGTAAATAAAATAAAGATATTATGTCCATCTACAACTAAAAAAAATTTTTTAAAATTTGTGTTTCTTCAGCATTCAGAAGGCACACAAACACAAACACACATATAGAAAAATATCTTCAATCTTTTTCAGGATATTGTCAAGGGGCAGCCACCTGTCCATGTAGGAATTGGCCTGAAATATGTCAGGTGATTCAACATACTGCACCCCTAAATTTTGTATAACTCTGCTCTAAGTGTTGAGCATGTCAGGAGTTTTTCAGATGAATCAGGTTGCTGTTTTTCTCTACCTTGCTCAGATGGCTGTGACTTCCTCCACCCTGATAGGTTCACTATCTCAGACACTTCTCTGTTTCCAAAAATGAGTGAAAATCTTTCACCAACTGGAACTCTCTCTCTCTGGTTCCTTTTGTCATTGTGGATTAACACATCAATTTCTATTTTAAACTTATTTTAATGAAACTTTAGAAGGCAGAGGAAATGCATTTTTGTGGATAGTTCATTATGTTTAACAGATATTCCAATTCCTGAAGTACACATTTATAGTTTCCTTTTTTTATAGCACAATGAAATAAAAAGAAGAGAATAATAAGGTACTTAATGTCATATAAAGGATCACATTATCATAGAAAAATGGGGAACTGAAGCTCGAAACTTCTCTTCTTGTGTCCAAGTGAAAGAAAATTTAATTTCAAGTCTGACAGTAAAGTGAAAGTAAAGTAAATCTCATGCAAAGAACACTCAAGAGACTGGTAGTCTCCCAGCAGAGTTCCATAAAAGAAACAGTGCAGCTTCTAAGTTTACTGCTGTTTGCTGTTTGTCAGGAGAATGGGTTCCACCTTCTGTAGTCTTTACCATAGATGTTTATCTCCTCCTCTATATTGGGCCAGTGAGTTTTTGACCCCTGCTGGTCCTCTAGGAACTGTCATGGTGAGCATCCTATTTAAGAGTGCTTCATCTGCAAGTCAATCCTACGTTCATGTGGGTTCTGGGGTCAGTGACCAAGCAAACTTTATCTTAGTGCACCTGAACTATTAATGAACTTTTCCTTTTGAGATACATGAAGAAATCTATGGCCAGAAATCCACACCCTACAATTACCTCAGTTAGACCCTGTCAGGAGTCTGCCCAATGCATTGGTCTTTCCTTCTTGACATGTTTCTTAATTGCCCCCTTTGTTTCTCACTGTTCTTTCTCAGGGTTAGTGTAAATGTCATTTTTCTATGAGTTGCTCAATTATTCATTATCCTTAAAAGCAGTTTAAAGAAATCCTGTGCCCCTGCTATATTATTGGTTTGCATTCCACTGCTCATTACTACCTACTAAAAACATGCATAGATTTTGAAAATTCAAGCCTTTCAAAAATGTGTCAAATGAAAAGCAATATAATCATATTTTCCCTATCCTCTCTTTAAAAGATATTCTTTCTTAACTTCTTAGGATTTCTCAATTTAAAATAGGCTTATGGGCTGGTGTCATAGCTCAGTGGTAGAGTGCTTACTTTGCATGCGTAAGGCACTGAGTTCAATCATCAGCATGACATAAATAAATAAAATAAATAAGTTAAAGTATCGTGTCCATCTACAACTAAAAGTAAAAAAAAATAAAATAATCTTTTAAAATGTAAATAAGCTTATGCCAATATCTACATATACTTGCTATTTCATAGGATGCTTATATTCACAGAAGGGAATGATGTTATTCTATAACTTTCTCTTTTTATAGAGTAAACACCTTGACTGTGTTCCTATAACAGCACTTATAAAGAAAGTTCCATGGTCTGAGCACTCTGAACCTGAGTGTTCTTACCATAGAATATACAATAGAGACCACAAGAGAAAATTCTCTTTCAGGGAAGGTTAAAGCAGCTGGCAGTGTGAGAAGATGAGATGAATGTGGATATTCAATGCTGCAGTTGAGCAGGTGGCCAAATGTTTGGGAGATAGTAACTCAGAATGCCTTTAGATAGTGACCAGTCATTTTTTTTTTTCCAAATGAGACCTAAAGAAGAACTTAATCTAGGATATGTTCCTTACCATCATAGTGAATCTCAGTACCATAGATGATACAGAAGAATTCCCTCCTCCACCACTCATTCTAAATTTCTCTCTTATCTTTAGCAGTATTTCAGTTGGTTTGGGTTACTTGTCTTTTGGGGTTTGAAGGGTTATGGAAAATAATAGTTCTACAAAACAGCACCACAGAAAAAAATGAAGAGAGGGTGCAGCTCAGGAGGAAGGAGGCAAAGTTAGCCAAGCATTAATTTCTCCCAGTAAATCCTCTCCCAAAAACAATGGGCCCTGAAGGAAGGGGGCAGATGCCGGGTTCTGAACAGTGACCTTCTGCTATTGCAAATTAGTCCTAAATGGAAGCACAGTAAATATCAAAACTCTTGGAAACGATGAATCCCAGAGAAAGAAAACAATGGACCAGATTTAATTACTCATCCCTCCAGATCTGGTCTCCTATCTCTCCAGATAAAAATGAGTTTCAACCTTTTTACAATTGCCTCCCTGAGTTAAAGTTTTAAACTGTACAACTAGTCCTTGACTGTCTCATTGACATGTCCATGGTTTCCAATGATTAAACCATCCTCTGTTAGGACAAAAAGACTGGGAAGGACACAAAAATCATGAGTCATCTCAGCTTCTTATTCAGTGGGATTTAGGGATG
The DNA here is from genome assembly GCF_902686445.1 of Sciurus carolinensis. Taxonomy (NCBI): domain Eukaryota; kingdom Metazoa; phylum Chordata; class Mammalia; order Rodentia; family Sciuridae; genus Sciurus; species Sciurus carolinensis. The sequence goes on along the minus strand of NC_062223.1, from coordinate 26,650,851 downwards.
AAATGGTGCCTGTGGAACTCAATTTCCTGTTGAAAAAATGAACCCACTGAACAAAGAAAGGGACTGAATTTATATAGGTTATTTGGGGGTCATCAAGTATGCATATCAGTTTCCATGGACACTCAGGAATTTGAGTTTTTTGGTCAAGATTGTGGGCAGGGTCTGAAAAGGTTTTACTTTGGAGGAGATAATGCCTCCTGGAGACTGTTTCTTTTTTATGGGTGATAAGACACCTCCTCTCTGCCCATAACTAGCTTCTGGAAAACACTGGTCATGGGAAACGAAAGCTGTCAATGCATAACCTTCAGTTCTACTCCCTTTTTTTCAGGTCTCATTATCTTGGGAATTTCTCTTTTTCCATATATATTACCCTCCTTGTACCCTATAAAACTAAAACCCCCTCTATAACCATTCACATCCAGAAAATGAGCCCCTACAGTGCCCAAGTCCACAAATGAATAAAGGGTTTCTCTGAATATGTTGAGATCTGCATCCATCATTTTGTGCTTACAGGGTTACTGAAAACTATCTCAAAAGTTCAATCCATTAGTTGTTATGTTCTTCGTGAACTGCAGTTGCAATCTAGGCTTATTTACCTTCAACACTGCCAATGAGCCAGAGTATGATTCATCACTGTTCTTTATAGATTAACATCAATATATTGTGAAGATTTTTCTGTAATTCAAACAAGTATCCTTTTTTCCTTCTGTCGATTGGTCACAGAGTATTCTCTATGAGGCCATGTGTGTAAGCCAGAGAGAGACACTGATTCAAGAGAGTATGTGAATATGAAAATCAGAACCACTTATTCATCCATGAATTACTATTGCATTATGATTTGCTTAGATACATATAGTTCTTAACAGTCATAATGATTAACCCTCAAAGATAAGATTTGTTGAATCCTACTACATCCAGTTCCTAATGGGTACTTCAAGTTGCAACCTCTCCTGGTATTTCTTGTCAGTGCCTGTATATTTTTGTACTTGCTATGTATAAAGAAACTGATCTTATCCCCACTTTTTATGAAGATTGAGGAATATGCATTCACATTGTGCCAAAAGTTCTGTGATCATACAAAAGTAGGAGACAAAGATTAAGGATCTGTGATTGAGACACAACAATCAACCACCTTATGACAACTGATCATAGCAGGGATCAGACAAAGATTATTGCCTCTTCGTTTTTCACTTCTGTGACAGTGTCACTGGTGTCAGAAATATTTTCCAGGATGAAAAATCACTTCAAAGTGACTATCTTTTATGCAGATTAAGGGATGCCTTAGGAATAAGAATTGTGTTCACTTCTAAATAAATTCAAAGAGGGAAAACAAACCTGTGTTACAGTGAAACTAAACTAAGCCCAGAACTCATTCACCAGATTGGAGAATGTGTTTGGGTCATATCTTTGTTACCTCCATCACAGTTTCTTACTCTAAACAGAGAGAAAAATGATAATATTTTGGGTCCCCTGATAGCATTGTCAGTTCTGAACCTATAACTTACAGTCTCTCATAAATCTTAGTGTTTCCTTTTCCCTATCATAAAACTGACAGTGACCCTACAGGTCTTGTAAGGAAAGGATCAAAAGAATATTTACATGTTTTCAGTGAAGTAGACCTTACTGAAGTTGACTCAGCCTACCATTCAATTATTGGACTCTAGGTCTGAAAATCCATTTAATTCATAAACCATTGTGTCAGGGTTGTGTCTAACCATTGTATCTAATCATTGTTGCCCCTAAAAATAGTACAATCTACTTACTATTACCATAGAATCTGACAGGAAAAGGCACTTGATTGCATTTCAGTCTTTCTGTCATTGCTATGATCATACCCACCTTACCTCTAGCAGGTTCAAACCTTCTGCACCTGCTCTCCTGGAATGCCATCAGTCCCGTTCATAGCACAGAGCAAAGTTATACATAAGTATCATCATTTTTATTCCCACCAAGCTTCTCAAAAAGGTTTAGATTCTTTAATCAGTGCATTTCATTGTATAAGGGTGAGTCCAGAGGACCCTCCAGGAAAACAGTCAATTGTGGGGTTTCTGGTCTTAGCTATTCACATTCTCACAACTCTGCTCTTATAATCTCTTTCTCAGCACTATGTCAGAGAACCCAAGAATATTCATTTCATTTACTGGGATTACTAGAGTAAGCAAAATTATAGTCCCAAAGATGTCCCTGGTCTAATTCCTGGAAGCTGTGAATATATTAGTTCACATGACAGTGGAAAATTAAGGTTACAGATGAAATTTGTTTCCTTCTTCATTAACCCAAAAATGAGATTTTCCCACAGTATCTGGTAGGGCCAATCTAACAGTGAGAGTCACATAAGTGAAAGAAGAACTTCATGAGTCAATTTCAGCCTCCACATAGACCTACAAATATTCCTAACCTCCTACATAAACTTTATCTGTTTTTCACTGATAAAAAAGTTATTATGAGTTATTATCTTCATGGCTTTCAGAGGCTAGCTGAAATACTAATTGCTTTTGTGCTAATTGTTTACAAAAAGAAAAGGAATGTGTTGTTGCCTTGTTTACTATTGTTGTAGCATGATTTCTGCCTGATATATGCCTTGTCCAGTCACCCACAACTGCCACCTGGACCCTGGACTGCCCCCATGCTAAATAGCCGTAGCTCTCCATACCCCACCGGATAGAGAAAAAGGACTTTGTGTCACTTTGCCCAACTTTGCCCTTTCTCAGCAGGAAGCAGCTTGAAGATGTCATCATCCATTTTTCCATAGAGCTGGAATGTAGAAATTGAGAGTGGGGAAATGTAAAAGCGGTCCACCTTATGCTTTGAATATAACCCTTGCTTCTCTTTCACAGCTATGTATTTTTAAAAATACAAGTTTCTTTCTCATCCTCTCTCCCTACCCTTCCTTCATCTCTGGAGGAACACGATTACCTTTCTTCCCCATCCTAGGCAGAGTTATCTGTCCTTGAGCACACACCCACCAAAGGAATGAAGTAATTCAGACTTGGGAATGGCACCACAAGATCTCAGAAATGACTGTCTCCCATAGTAACAAGTGAATTAATTACAACTGCAACTGAAACATGAGAGACAGCCTTCAAATCACATTTTTTTTTTTTTCGCTTCCTCTGATAGGCAGAGTCACAGCCTCTGGAACAGGAAGACATCAGTCCCCTGTGTTTCTCATTTGTTAACAAAGCAGTAAACTTCTTTTCCCTTTTTTTCCAAAGAAAGAAAAGAGAAAGTGAATGAAAGAGAAAGGAAAGAAGAGAGAGGGAGGCTTGAGAATGGGAGGGGAGCCAAACAGATGCAACATGTTTACTCTGGAGATGAAGTTAGGAGGCCACAAGCTGCAGCCTAGCACTCCCATGCCTCAAAGCAAGGGATGTTGTCACCACTTAGAACCTGGAAAATCCAAGGAAATGGCTTAGTTCCTAGTACTTCTGGAAGGACATAACCCTCCTGAGACTTTGACTTTACTCCAGTGAATTCTGTGTAAGACTTCCAGCCCACAGAACAATAGCATAAGAAATCCACTGCCTTCGTCTCCATATGACGTTCTTCCTAAGCCCAAATTTGCATTTTTGTAACAACTCCAGCCATATTATATTAGAATTCACCATAACTATTTCATTTTTAATCTGTTTACCTATGTAAATACCCTCTCTCTAAATGAGGTCACATTCTGAAGAACTGGGGATCAGTGTTTGAACACATCACTTTTTCTTGGTCAATAACCAATCTCAAGTCATGAGTGAGTACCTCAATGTAAAAAAATTCTTTGGTCAGTCTATGTTAACACTTTCAAGATCCACTCCCATGCTGAAGCTCTCTTCTGGTTCCAATCAGGACATATTGGCTAATTCCTACAATGTTCTTGAATGTGTCACTTTCTCCTAGAGCAAGGTTGTACTTTACTGTTTGACTTTCCTGAGACTTTTCCTGGTACTGTTTGGAAGCAAAAAGGGGCATAAGAGGAAGCTTGGAAAAAGAGTAAATACTGTGTGACACATTCTTCCATAAGGCAATAACATTGTATAGGTAAGGGAAGAATATTTTTTCTCCTTTGAGGGAGAAGAGCCTACTATTCTTTCATCCAGAGGATGGAAGATACATTATCAGGTCACAGTTCTTACCCTTCCCTGCATTCATGCTTCTACTTTAACCCTCAGATTCTCATTATTCCCTATCAGAATACTAATTTCAATCAAAATATCTATTGAAGTTGCACATTCAATCTTCTTTGCTTCTTTATTATAAATACTGAACTTGTTTGTAGTACAATATGTTTGCAGAGGGACAAACATGACAGTTAACATGGGATCTCTGTGTGGAATACAATTCCAAAAGACATTAGATGGGGTATATCTGGGAAGTCACTTAAATTCCATATTCATCCTTTTCATATTTTTCTTGTCTTAAGTAAAGAAGTTATCAGGTATAACTCTTAATTGGAATCTCCTATGGTACAAATCCTAAAACAGCACAGCCAAACTGTGATGCTGTAAATGATAAACTAGAGAGACCGATTTCACATTGAAATTGACACAATCTAAAAAGCAGGTTGTGGACCTGTCACTATAGTCCATTGAAGAATCTATAGCTTTTCCATCTCAGACACAGAAATGATGATCATTTTCTCAAGATAAAGAAGGAAACCCTGGGCACTGAGGAAGAACAGATTATATTTCATGCATTATGATTTTGTCAAAAGGAACCCACTCTTATATATAGTGATAATGCACCACTGAAAACATTTAAAAAGAAAGCCACTAAATACATAACAAAAAAGAAAAGAAGAAATTATGACATTTCTGTAACAAATTGGTAAAAATTGTTACAGATTTAATAAGATTTAGTAATTTATAAATGGAAATGGACATCTCCGGTAGATAAAAGTACTTGTGTTTAATGTTCTATGTGGATACACACATGAAATAAACTGAAATTCAAAGATTTTTAGAGTTCATGTTATTAGAGAATGAGGTGTTAATAGATAATGATAAAAGGTGATATCTATCTCTGATACAGTAACATAATTGTCATCTAAATATTTCCTTCTTGCCTGGTAAAGCTATACTTTTGTGTCATACTGATAACTCACCAAATATTTAATAAATGTAATATAGCTATTTCTGTTTCAAAGCCTAAAGTTGTTCTCCAGGGTTATCACATTTTTGTCTCATATTATAATATTTTCCTTCTTTAAATTTTTTTGATACTTGGGATTAAACCCAGGGGAACTCAATCACTGACCTATACATCGCCATCCCTTTTTAATATATTATTTAGCGACAGGGTGTTGCCAACTGCTTACAGCCTCACTACCTTCCTGAGGCTGCTTTGAACATGGGATCCTCCTGCCTCAGCCTCCTGAGCCACTGGGATTATAGCTGTGGGGCACCATGACTAACACTAATCTTAAAATATTTCCAAATTTGCTACCATCAGCTCATTGCACTCTTCATTTCTAGTCCTTGTACATATTTCTACTATAAGTGGAATGTTATGTGCTACAATTTGCAATTGCCATTTATTATAAACAAAGTGTTATAATCATGATGATTCAAAAGAAATCTTAATACTCTCCCAAATTTAGAAGGAAGAAAATTATGTGCAAAAGTAAATTTTACAAAAAGAATCATTACACGAATACAACCCCAACAAAAGAACAGAGCACTCCTAAAATGAAGGACCCTTTCAGAAGAATGAATTTTCTCTCCACATTCCATCACTGTCTTAGAAGGATCTAGGTAAACACACATAAGATTTCAGAGTGTGTCCTAAAATTGGAACGGAGTCTACCCAAAATATATATACTGTCCCTTATGATAGGAAACCTCAACAATTATTTGAATTTGATAATTTTCACTGAGTCAGGAAGAACAAGTAGGTTGATTAGGCCTGATCACACCAAAGCACCTAATGAAAGAAACTCTCGTTGGGAGAGAAAAAAACATGCCAAATTCTGGATCTAAGCTTTGGTTCCACAGAAGGGTAACACTATCAGACAACTCCACATTAAGGAGGGCAATGAACACAGAGACCAAAACCATGAGTGATACAAGCTGGTTTAGAAGAGCAGAAACTGAGCAATCAGCAACATCAGAGACAATGGGTCAAGTGTCTGTACCTCAAGATGCCCCTCCCTCTACATGAAACATTAGTATCTGTGTGTACACTCTCTGCTTTACAAAAAGAACTAAACTACAGGAGCTAAGATTTTAGTATATTAACCAAACAATAAAAAGATAATATTCTCTGTTTACTTCTTCCAGGTCAATACAAAATACAGTGACATTCATCTATTGTCATCAGAGATCAATTTCTTGCTCCACAACTTCCTCATGGCATTTTTCACTTCTGCATTCCTCAGTGTGTAAATCAGAGGGTTCAGCAAAGGTGTTCCAATGGTATAAAACACAGTTATCATCTTATCCATGGGGAAGGTGGTTGCAGGTCGTGTGTATATAAATATGCAAGGGCCAAAGAACAAGATGACCACAATGATGTGAGAGATGCAGGTGGAGAGGGCCTTTCTCCTCCCTTCGGCGCTGTGGTTTCTCAGAGAATGCAAGATGATGATGTAGGAGAACATCAGCATGACAAAACTCACTGTACAAATGGCCCCGCTGTTGGACACCAGGAGTAGGTTGGTCACATATGTGTCTGTACAGGCAAGCTTCAACAAGGGTTCCAAGTCACAGAAGTAGTGATCAATTTCATTGGGACCACAGAAAGGCAAACGCAAGGCAAGAAAAATCTGAACTAAAGAATGTACACAGGACCCCACCCACGCCACAGCCACCAACACACTACAGACCTGGCGGCTCATGATGGTCATGTAGTGCAGGGGCTTACAGATGGCCACATAGCGATCAACAGCCATGAGGATGAGAATGAAGATCTCAAGGCAGCCAAACAAGTGCAATGTAAAGACTTGGATTATGCACTCCCTGAAAGAAATAGTGGTCTTCTTTGAAAGGGAATCCACAAGTGTTCTAGGAGCTATGGAAGTAGAGAAGCAGGTATCAGATATAGATAAATGGAAAAGGAAGAAGTACATTGGACTGCCGAGTGCCCGACTGGTCTTGATGGTGGTGATAATCAGCAAGTTACCCACCAACATCCCCAAATAGAAAAGCAAAAATATGACAAATACTATTTTCTTCCCAAATGGATCCTGGGTCAACCCAAGTAGTATGAACTCAGTCACATTGTTCAGTTGCATGATTTCATGAATGAAGAAAAGGGATGAGAAAGTGAAAGGGTTTATCTGCAAAAATAAAGGAATTAATTAATGATGTTCTAAGTGATATCATAAATATATAAAACAAAACATGTATTTCACATCAGGGACACTTTTCTTCTTCCCTCCATCCCTTCCTCCCTTCCTCCCTTCCTTCCTTCCTTCCTTTCTTGTTTTCCTTCCCTACCCTTCCCTTTTTTTTCCTTCCCTTCCTTTCTTTTCCCTTCCTCCCTCCTTTTCTCTCTTTCTTTCTTTTTATTCTTCTTTCTTTCTTCCTTTTGTTTTTCCACTAAGCTGCATCCCAAAACTTCTTTTATATTTTGAGACAGGGTCTCATTAACTTGTTGAGGGTCTAACTAAGTTGCTGAGCCTGGACTAAAACTTGTGATCTTCCTGTCCAAGCCTCCAGAGTCTCTGGGATGCAGGCATGCACAACCATAGCCAGTTGTCTATGGTTTCCTAATAAGTCACTTCAACACAAGTTCCTCAATTTTAATAATTACTTCATTGATTATGAGTCTCAAATATTCTTTTGCATGTGATATCTTTCCATAATTGTCTTCAAATACAAATGTTGTTTAGCTTTGACATGATTCTGATCAATATTTTGCCAATTCAATTAATGTAAAATTAATGGGTAGGGATCAATTTAATATTGACTTCATTTTTTTCATTGTCAGTCAACATTAGAACCCATGTTTTATGTATGTACCACTCAATACTTATTAGTATATCTGATTACCTTTGAGTTTCATGACAGAAATATGAAGTCACACACCACTGTCACCTATAAGTATTTAATTTGTTACATACTTTATATATCATTATGCATATTTATAAAAACATTATTGATGAATGGATAATATTTTCTACTCTTTGCACTTTCTCTCCCAGGTGCTCCAACTGGAAAAGATAAAAGTAAACACAATCTCTAAATAATCTCTCTCTTTATTGTGCCTTAAAATATTTGCTACTTGATATATACTAATTAACATATATGAAAATTCTTTGAGAGTTGGTAATATCTTAAATATACCCCATTTTTAATTTTCTTCTATTTTATCAGAAACATTGCTTTAAGCATTTGAGTCTTGATTACATTTAAATGAAATGGTAGTGGACCACATGACTACTCCAATGCTCATATTGTCCCAATTCAAGTTTTTAGCATATGAAGTTTTGAACTGGAGTGGTTTGGAGGAACATCACTAGGCAGCTGAGGTAGGATCAGATCATGTTTGTAATAATGCCCAGTAGAGATTTTATTATCCAATCTGAACCTTCCATGTTCTTGGAATAGAGCAGAAATCCAGAAAAGGGAAGGATATGTTGATTAGAGAAGAGGGATGGTAGATACTACCTGACAACTTCAGTTTGTTCTGTCCTGCAAAAATCAATGATTATTCAATTTTGAAATGGCACTTCTTTCAACGAAAATTTATTTTAATGTGAGCAATAATATTGTTATAGGTTTCACTTTCAAGAGCAAAAGATTTCTCTGGAACCTTCTTGGGAAGATGATCTTAGAAGAGTCATATAAGGAAGAATGAACATAAACAGAAGTGCAAGTTATTCAAATGCAATCTAGAAGACACACTCGGTCCATTATGTTCCTCCCTATTCTCTTCCATCCTATCTGTATGTTGTGTGCAGAGTTGTGAGTTGGCCAGAGCATGGGATATGATAGAGAAAGTAGACACAAAATTATCCTTGGAGGTATTCTTCTTGTGTCTTGATAAATTTTCTCCTTCTCAATAGACTTGAAATGTCAAAAATCAAGTCAAAGTATCCACTTTTGACTCTATGCTCCTTGGAAAGGACCTTAAACTGTAAAAGTTCTAGTTGATCATTACTCTTGTGCTGTGATAATCATCACGAGAAGCTAATTCTTTCCTGTATTCATTTGGAAGAGGATTCCTTCATGAAATGGTTGCACTCGAAAATGTGGTAGGCCTTGGGGGAATAAAAACATAAGAGACTTTTGAACCTCCAATGGTCCATCATTTTAGCCACTCCTTTGAGGTAGGTTTTGGTTTATTTGTTATCAATTCCATTAGACTATAAATTGCTAGAAGAAGCTTATTTCTCTTATACAATTAGTTATGGATTTTTAAGATTAATTAAGAATCATAAATACACATGATTTAATTAATTTGATAAAAGTTGTAGATCTTTATCATATATGTAATCAATAGTGTAATGAATAATCAATAGCCATCTTTCTTTTTGGAACTCTATTTCTAACTATTTCCACCATGTTAAATTTGCAAGATTCAACTGTAGAAAAACTTCCTTCAATGGTGGCCATGTGATAAAGGAAAAATTTTCTGCTCTTTAAGGCTTTTATTCATATCTCCTTTTTTGTCACACATGATTATGTATATGCATCTGCTTCCTGAAATGAGTATACTATAAATCTATGAGTTCTCACCATTTTATCTCCACTGTATCAAAGCCAATATCTTGTCCAATGTTTTGCATAAGTAGGTGCTCATTAAGTGTTTCCAAATTGAATATTCTTACCTTTTAAAATGTAATATGTGTCTGATTATTTTAGTACTCTACTGATTAAACAACATCTTCACATCATTAATTTACTGTAGCTTTCTAAGCACTATGTGTTTTAGAGAAAAGTATTATTCTAATTGTTTTTAAAGGTCTGAGAGCCAAATAACATGGTGAATTCTCCATACAATCTAAAGTAGAAGTTGTGATCTGCACAGTACTACATTCTATAAATGGTGTTCAAATTCTGACACTCACAAAATAATCATCCATTCTAAGAATTTGTTGTTATGTTTTATGGACCCATATCCCTTAAGGGATGCAAGGAGAGATGTGACACTTTTCATATTCTCCTGCTACTGAGGCCAGTTCTCTCCCTATTCCCAGAGGAGTGTGGTAACACCTTTCATCAGATGCTCAAAACAAACACAAAATGGGTCACAAAGGTCTGGAGACAAAATAGCACCAGTGATATAACATATCTTCTAGTAACTTCTGTACTTACCTTAGTTCACCAAATAAGATTGGCCAAGTTTAGTGTGGCTACACTGGTCAGAACAATAGTCAACAGACAGTGTGCTGGTGTTGGAGATAATTAATGGACAGCAGGTGAAACAAAGCAATCAAGAAAAGATGGATGAGGGTGGAAACCCTACTTTATCCTTCCAAAGCCAAAATGAGTGAGTGACATAATCCACTCTCCTCAAGCTCCTCCATGTGTAACTCAGTCCCATGATTTCTGCTATCTGGTCAAGAGATGACCAGCTGAGGAGCAGAGGCCATCAAAAACTAAATGCCAAAAAAAAAAAAAAAAAAAAAAAAAAAAAAAACTAAATGCCATCGCCTATACTTTGTATATTTGGTTGCCTTAACTGTCATGAAATTAATGTTTAATTGTTCATCTTTCCAAATCTGGCATGAGTCTTATCAGAGAAAGAACAGGAACATTGTGAAGGAAGGAGTGTAGATAAAGAGACAAGTTAAACAAACTGGGCAGGGACAAACACTGAGGAAAAGGGAAGAATTTTACCCAAAGTATTTTCAGGATCACTCATAGTACATCTATGGCATATTTTCTCTCACTTTCAAATTATACTGATATTTAAATAAAGTATCATGCTATCGTATGTTGCATTGTATAGTATACTAAAGTCATATTGCTATATTCCTTCCAGGTAGGGTATATGGTATTTAATCTCATTTTCATGTTTGCTCTGAACATTCTCTGAGTCGAGATTTAGCGTCTCAAACTAAATCTTAGATGTAAACCTATTACAAATTATGTTCTCATGGTGTCATTTAAGAAATATGCAGAGTAATATCTCTATGCTGTGAGACACAGCACTGTATTCAACTTTATCAGGTGGAGATTAAGATGTTTGCTTCTCCCAGAAAACATGGTAAGGTCGCTCCTCTCTGTTGACCTTCTCTTTAATTGTTTATCGGGCATAACTTTTTCCAAGATTCTGGTGCCCAGAGCACTGACTGAGGAGTTATCTTGCCCACCTGCCTTACATGAAAAGCCTTTGGGCTTTTCTGTGCTCTGCCATCTCAGGAAGCAGGAAGTCATGATGAACTTTAGCACATGGAATACATCCTTCTCTTTCCACATAATGTGATGACTTTTATCTACCTGATGCCTACAAAGTATTTATTGGGTTCAAGGGATGAATTTTATTCTAAGGTTTTTATTTCATTAAGTTCATTTCCTTCATTAACAGTGAACCTTTAAAAGTTTGAGTTATTCTTTCTCTTTTCTATATTCCTCATGTGGGAATGATAGAGCTACAAGACTATGGAAAGGCATTAAATTATGTTAAATCAACCTGCAGTAATGACTCTCTCAACTCAAAAAATCAGAAATAATGTGTTACTTACCATTTAGAGAATTTCTACATTAGCAGTATCTGCCATCCCCTTTTGACAGCAGCCTTGCCACAGAATACCAAAAGAGGAAAAAAAAGTTCTTTCTGCACTCCAGAGGGAATCGTTAACACATAATAATGTAATACATTGCCATCTTAAAAAGTATTATTCCTTAAAGTTTCTAAAGTTTCCCGTAATTGTTAATGAAAAGCATCTTGAATGCTATCATAAATTAACTTTCATTTTGTCTATTTAGCCTATAAGAAAAACAATCCTCCTCATGCTCAGTAACCAGATGGAAAGAAGGGTGGGAGGTACCTCAGGCATCAAAGGCACCAGGGAAAGAAGAATAGTGAATGTGTTGGAGGAGAGGTCGATAGAGAACAGGAAGAAGAAACAGTAGTGCCACTAGCAAAAGAGGAATCAGCTCACCAAGCAATAGATCTGCTCCCGCCCGAGTATATTGGCAACGTTTCACCCAAAGAAAGCAGTGTGGTGCCCCCAAACCAGAGGCTCTATTCTATAGGCTACAGACTTGTCCTTCTAAGGATTCTCGGGTTTATACATAACATATGGACTGAGTTAGCACTGAATCTCATATATCGTCTGAGTTAGCACTGGATCTCATATTTGCTTTTTTTTTTTTTTAATTCATTTCATTTGTTTTACTAACTCATGTCAGTAAAGAAAAAACACAAATAAATCTAATTGTGACAATTTTACTTCAACAAATACATATTGACTACCTATTATAAAATAGGCTTAGTTATTTATTACATCTTTTAATTTATATAACTATTCCATGAGGTAGGTATTAACAGTAACATTTCATACAAGAGCAACTGAAATTCACAGAAGTTAAGCAGCTCTCTCAGATCACGTTTAGTTACTTCAGTACTGAGTACCCTGCTATTGTCTCAATCTGTATTTTTTCCTCTTAATACACGTTTTGCTTCTACTAGGATGAATTGAAATCCAGAGAGTTCTAGAGGGCAATGATGATGAGGCTCTTTCCAATGGCTGAATACTGGTATCTCAGGCTGAGGTGCTTAGAATTAATAGTAAGGTACTGAGGGCAAGTTGAAACTCAGCTTGCACAGGATATATGAGTGAAAATGTTTAGTAGACAATGCAGTATTTTTAAAAATGTGAATTTAAAGTCAATATTGAAATACTTGATTTGGAAACCATTCTTTGTATATGATATTTTAAATTCTGAGATTAAATGAGGTCACTCAAAGGAAACAGAGATCAGAGAAGAGAGTCAACAATGAAATAAAGGGTTAGGTCAACATTTAAAAGAATCCCTGAAGTAACTCAAGAGTCATGTTCAAAGAGTCACGATAAATGTAGCCACATGGAATCTAAATGACTAGATTCTCACAAAGAAATACATGAATTTTCTGCTTAACACCACATAAGTTCTAGTGTCTGAAACACTCATGCAATCCTGACTGAAACTGATCAGTGACTAGAGAACTTTAAAACAGGACAGTGTTCCATACTGGCTGAAAATCAGGAAAGAATTCTTACTGAATTCCTCAAATTCTTCAGAAATTCTGTTAACTATAAAACAATAGCTTTACACCATCAAATTTATCATAGTATGCATTTATAAACTGTAACTTACAGTACAAAATTAGTAATCAGTTATTTAGAAAGTGAATGAACCAATAAAACAAATTAAAACAAATTTGATGATAATTTATAATTATTTCTTCAGAATAACTACTTCTGTCATGGTAAATGAAATAAACTCTTTTGATTCTTTCTGCAGTAGGAGTACTAATTTTGAAAGCAGCACATAAAGTGAACTCAGTTTTGGGTACACCACAAATATTCCTCTTGAAATCCCTCTCAGATATTTGACTTAGAAGCACAATGCACAGAAATGGGAAACACAAAATGGGATATTGAAAGTGTTAGGTTGTTCCTATAATAGAGTGTGATATTTTTCATGATGTAGTGCTCAAATGCACCATCAATAAGACAGATGAATTCCAATATCTGAACACATATAGATACAATCAATCTACTTCACAGAGATAGCTAAAGACAAATTATTAAAATTCTCTCAATGAGCCCTGATGGTTTACACCTAATAGAAGTCCAGTTTCTTCTTCAATAAATGAAAATTGATTTTCCTCTAAGAAACCACAACCAGTTCATATTCAGTATATAGGTTTGGGTGGTATTATCTCCCATGGATGGGACTATGACTCTTGATAACTCAATCAGAAAACATTTCCCCAAGCCTGTAAATCTGGTAGCAAAGGAGAAGCATACTTGGTTTTTTATTGAGAAAAGACAAAAAAATCATTCTTTTTTCTCTCATTAATAGAGTTTCTGAGAGGACAGACCAGAATTTCTACCTATATTCTTACCATGCACAGAAAGGGCTGATCAAATATGGAGCCACAAGAGGAAGCAGAGTTACCAATGATCAGAAGAAACAGGGCTAACTAACTCTGTAGAAATCAGTCATTTCCAGATTATTTTAAAATCTTTATTTTATTTATTTGATATTGTTGACTTTTGCACATGTATTTAAATAATATAAAGGATACTTGTAAGCTTAATTACCCATCATAAAAAATTAAAATATTACCCATAATTAAATCTGCATTTAGTTCTTTTCTCTTTTTTCCCCACTTTATCCTAAACAGAACAAATACCATGATTTTTAATACATAATTATCTTGATTCATAAAAATAATTTACCATAATTTATATCTTTTGAGTTTTACCTAACTTTGAATACTAAATAATTGAGCATGCAGTATGCAGAATTGGGGAAATTTCTTTTGTTTTCAAGATTAAATTTTGAAGTTCTGTGTCAGTTATTGAATGTAGTTCCAGAATCATTTTCACTGTAGTTGTCTTATGCCATTGTGAGCATGTCAACACATGTTTATCCAATATCCTGTCACTGGATATTTAGCAGCTATGAACTACAGTTACAAACATTTTAAACATGTCTCCTAGGAATGTAATTGATAGTTTGCAGGATATGCCAATATTCAACTTTCCAGGATAATATACATTTCCATAGTCTAGGAAATGTAATCTATATACCAAGAAGGCAAGGGAGGGAGGATGGTGGGAGGGAAGTAAAGAGAGAAAGAGAGAGAGAGAGAGAAAGAGAGAGAGAGAATATTTGTGAAATAATTTAGTAACTTCCACACTATAAGAAGAGGATTAATTTGAAAAATCCTCTATATTTTATTGTTTTAGTTAGATATATGTATAAATCAGTAATCCACAAAAAACTTGAACTTATATTTCTAATATCAATTTTTAAATATTGTTTGATCTGTGTCATATTTGATCTAAAATATTTGAACACTAAAATAGACAGGTATCCTTTCTTTATGTCCTAAAGACTTACCTCTATCTCTTAAATACTTTGAAATATATGACCAAGAAAGTTAGATTTTGGGTTTATAATTATTCTGTTACTGACATGCACATTTATGAGAAATTTCCTACCACTCCTATGTTTTACATTAATAAAAGATGACTCACAGAAGTTATCAGAGGCCTAATAATGGAAAATCTTAGAATACCATATGAGAACATAGTGTTCTTTCTTTCCTGAGCAAAGCTTAGAATCAAAAGACAAGCTGAATAGGATTAGATTTCTCATTTGAAAAATGATAATTAGATGTATTTTCTTTACTCTTTTACTGATTTGTTATGCAACTGAGAAAAACAGATGACATTTCAGAACCTTGAGTCTTACCTTCTACCTTCTAATGGAAGACTATGCAAATACTTTTGTCCATAAGAAATGACTTAAAGTATAGATTCAAAGTGGTTGTCTATTCCAAGATTTATTTTCATCCTGTTTCACAATTTAAAAAGCCAAAATGATGAATTTGCTGATATACAGAGGCTTGCAGCCATGTCCCTGTTGGATCTCTAGGGTGTACCTTCCTAGGGATATAAGCTATTCTGAGGTGATGACAATGGTACATTCTTTAGATCAGTCCTACTTACAGATCCCTTGAAACCAGCTTCAGCTGCTGGCTCAAGAAGCTGGTAAGGGAAAGGAGCATTCCCTGCGGTGAAAGGCAAGCTGTGGTCAATAGCTCCTTCCAACATGGTCCCTTGGTCTCCAAGGTTGATGCAATGCTTTAATTATTCAGAATATTTGCTGCCAAAACCATTTCTACACTAATGGGCCTTGTTGTTTATCAATTCCCCAGTGATAACTTCTAGCAGCCAACAGTTTCTGGGAAGAAGCTTTGGAGCTGAATCCTACTATTGAACTACCAAAAATGGGTCCTACTAGCGACTCCAATTCCTCAACACAGGAAAATATTCTCTGAAGTCATTAAATCAGTGACTAGCATGACATTTCTGCCTCCAGTATCTGGTCTCTTCAAGAACTGTCAATAGGACCTCTTTCCATTCTCCCTGATGATAAATTCATGCCAATTCTCTACCTGTGCAAGAGCATCTTCCTGAGATGACTCTCATTCCTTCTCACATCTCCATCCTCACTTGACTTGCACGTCCCTTGGAATTTTCCACTGTTCATATACATGGCATCAGAGAACACCCTTGTAACAAGTAGACAATTGTTTCTCAAATTTAAGTTCTTGGTGAGGGCTTTTAAATAGGGATGCTCTGAAGTTCAATTTCAGTCTTTTTTTTTCCAAATTATCACATAGACCTCAACATTTAACAGGCAAAAGAGATAAATGCCTACGTGCGAGTTATTTATCTTATTTCTGCCCTACAGTAATACAACTGTATAAGCTACCATCATATCTAATCTGCATAATGCCACTATTACTACTAGTCATTCATATAAGATTCATTGGCAATACATGAATATTTACTCTCAAATATTGGTGAACATTACAGATGTAATTTGCAGAGAAAATTTCCTTTTTGTTGTTTCATTGTTTTCTGCTTTAGTTTTGTTTGAACATAAAACATTAGCCAGAGTAACCCTCTTATAATGTAAATTATTACAACACAAACCTCTTTCCTGAAATGCAAAAACAGGCAGGATAGCCACAGCTGCAACTAATGGTATATCACTTCAGGAACAGATATTAACAGTATCACACACAAAATGAAATTGTACAATCTTTTCTTCCTGCACTGTTTTGTTAAACTTAGCACCTGACTGATATAGAATGAAAGCCTGTTTTATCTTTCTCTAACAAACTAATAAGATTACCTAGTAGGATTTTCATAGTTCTGGCCTATCTGTATGTGTGCTACCTGACTCCCCAAAAAGTCAGGTATTAAGACTTGGTCTCAATCTGTGGCACTATTGAGAGGAGGTAGAAGTTTTAGGAGGTGGGGCCTAGTGGAATACATTAGGTCAATGGGGATGTGGCCTTCAATGGAGTGTTGGGACTTAAGCCCGTTCCTTCCCCTGCTTTCCTTTTGTTTTACATATGCCACAATATGAATAGACCTCCTCCAACACCTGCTTCCACCATGATGTACTGTGTCACCACAGGTCCAAAGGAACAGGACCAAGAAAACATGGACTGAGACTTCCAAAACTGTCAGCCAAAACAAACCTCTCCTTTCAAGTTGATTATCTCAGATATTTCATCAAAGTAATACAAAGCTGAAAGACAAAGAGCCTGCACAGATACCAGAATGTGCACGTGCACGAGCACACACACACACACACACACACATACACACACACACACATCCACACAATACCCGACAGTTTATGGATTTTTTATTGAAATAATATTTAATTTTTTTATTTGTTTTATAACATTTATAGAGAATGTTGACCATCAGAAGGAATCTGGAAAATTTATTCTAATGAGATGTTGAAGAAATGTTTCCAGGATAGAGCGGGAAAGATGAAGAGCAGAAAGAACAGTTAGAAACATGAGACTTGATGCTATAAAAAATACCTGATGATAGGTATTTTATACAGTAAATAGGTGTATTTCGCTCACATCTCTGGAAGCCAAAAGTCCAAGAGTGGGTGACTGTCTCTCTTTGTATTCTGGTGAGTACCTCATGACACACAGCATCACAATGGCAGAAGCCTATGCAGAAGAGATTACATAATGAAATAGGAAAATAGAAAGATTCATGTATCAGGCTTGTTCTCTTCCTAATAACCCATTCTCATGGGATCTAATTCACTCTGAAAGATCAGTATTATTCCTTTCAATGGTGTTTCTGCCATAACCCAATTACTTTGCTCCAGGTATTATCTCTTCAAGGCTTCACTACCTCCCAATACCTCCACAGTACGGACTTAGTTTCCACCTCATGTACCCTTAGGGACACACTCAAACCATATTCAAACCATGCAGTAGATTAATGTTAAAATGCACAGTCACTGGGAAGCTGGGAAATAAGCTGTTCATTCCTGAGATCTGTGGATGCTTCAAACCCAATATCATTTCCAAAATGATCTCTTCAGATGATTGTGCAGCAGGGTATGCTGCAATATAAATTGATCTAGGGTTTCTAGCTATTGAGGAAAAAGAAGTTGTCAAGATTTCTGTTCTTGCTGTGTAGTCACATAGGAATGTGCTTGCATACCTGAGTACATGAGGAATGACTATAATATCAGTGGTATATGGCTGACCCAACATGGTGTGTCTGGAGTCAGACCATGGAGCACATTGTGTGGAGAGCCAGGCCTCTGGGAATGCAGAATCAGAGAGTCCCTCCTTAGGTCATAGGATCCCACAGTGAAATACAATATCAGTCTGAAGAGGACTTTGGATGCTCCTTCATCACCCCATCTGTCAAAGGAAACAAAACCAATTACCTAGATGTAAGTCAAAACCAATTTCTCTTCAGAGTCCTCATATTATTTATTTTATTGAATTTATTTTAAAAACACAATTCACTGTATATTCTTTCATATACATTTTGAGTATTTTCTTGTTGCTGATATTTTTAGATGATAATGTAGATATTCTGATTTTTAATTCATCACCCCCAATGTTGGGAACTTCTAAATCATGCTTGAAGAATTCCCAACCCAAATAAATTGCATATATAAAATAAAGTTATTAAGAGTCCCTTGTGTTAATTTTATAGCTGCAACAAATAAAACATATAAATATTGTAATTTTATGTATTTTAGCCACTATTATTCCCCTTGATTAAAATACTTAAATATTCAAAAACATTTTTCTTTCCCTTTTGAAAGGAAGTATACTTTATAATATATACAGAACTTATCAATTAAAGTCATACTTTGCTACACCACAATTTTTTTATCACATTTTTCACTTCTGCATTCTTCAGTGTATAAATCAAAGGATGCAGTGAAGGTGTCCCAATTGTATAAAATGCAGCCACCATCTTGTTCATTGGAAAGGTCATGGGTGGACTAGTGTATGTAAATACACACAGTTCCAAAAATATGACAATAAAGTGGGAGGTGCATGTGGAAAGAGCTTTTTGCCTTCCTTCTGCACTTGTGGTTTCTCAGAGAGTACGGGATGAAAATATAGGAGATAAGTAACAATACAAAAGTCACTATGCATATGACCCCACTATTAAACACTATGAATAGGTTGATGACATAAGTGTCCATACAGGCAAGTTTCAACAAAGGTTGCATATCACAGAAATAGTGGTCAATCACATTGGGTCCACAGAAGGGCAATCTCAAAGCCAAGGAAATCTATGCTGAAGAATAGATGCAAGATCCTACCCAGGTCGAGTCATTAGGCACCACAGACAGGCTGGCTCATGATGGTTGTGTATTCCAGGAGTTTACAAATGGCCACATAGCCATCAAAAGCCATGAGGATGAGCATATCTCCATTCAAAGAAATGGGCTGCAAAAACTTGGGTCATGCACTCATTGTAGGAAATGGTCTTCTTCTGAGAAAGGGCATCCATGCTCATTCTGGGGAGTGTGGTTGTAGAGAAGCAAGCATCTGCAAAGGATAGATAGAAGAGGAAAAAGTAAGTGGGACTCCCAAGGGTCTGGTTCTTTTTAATGGTCACCACAGTGAGAAAGTTCCCCAGCAGAGTCATGAGGTAATCAAGACGATCCCTACTATTGCCTTCTGCTTGTGAGCATCTTGTGTCAGCCCAATCCGAGTGAATTCAGTCACACTGCCATTATGCATCACCATGTCAATGCCTGTGGGCAGCAAGCAGTTGACAAATGTTTGATTTACTGATGAAAGAAATTATATCTTGAGGAGATTGTGGTCTTATTTCTGAATTCCTGGGTTCTGCTCCATGCTGTGCTATCTCCAACTGCCTGTTGGGTGAACCAAAATCCCCTATGAATCTTCATAAGCTGATTCCCAGACCTCTAACATTTATCTGTTGTCTCAGAACAAAAGTGGTTGGTTTTGTGGAATAAAAAAATAATTATTCTCCAAATATTTTATTCTTACCTGGATTTACAACTGTAGAACTTGTTCTTTTCTTGGTGAGTTAAATTCTTTGAAGCTTAGTCCTTGGGTATGAAAATGAACACAAATGGTTGCTCTATGCTTTTAGAGCTTTTAGAAAAATTTAATAGTGTTATGCCCATACATACACACACAGAAGCACATATATATGGTGTATTAATGCACTTTACTCTGTACTCTGAAATTGGAAAAGAAAAACAACACTATTCCAAAACAACTAGCACTAATAATAATTTTGGAAAATTTCCACCTGATAAGAAGCCTCTCAGTTCAGTTCACTCATTTTTGTGTCCATTATCTCTCATTTCCTTAGTATCTTGAAAGAAAGATGCTTTACAAAAAAATCTATTTTGACAACCATTTACCTATACCCCTTGTGTCTAACACATTAGTTCATTGATGTTCATAATATAACAAGGTCTGGATAATTCCTTTGAGACCATCATAATTTAAGGAAACTACATTTTACTCTCATTCTCTACACAAACATTTTGCATTAGAATATTGATCTTCTTGACCCATAAATTGGAAATGGTACAAAAATTTTAATATGCTTGTAACCTAAGCAGTGTTTTTTTTTTATGTTTTGTGTACATCCTGAATTCTCCAGAACACTTTCTCTGAAAATAATATCTATAATTTTAAAATATCCAGAATTCCAAAATTCAACTTGCAATTTTTCTATTTCAAGTCCTTATTCATAGCATGTATAGTTTATATAATTAAAATCATCATATCATGCCATTTTATATTATTATTTTGACTTAGAATTATTGTAGCAACTCTTCTTATTTTATTTTTCATAGAATAATTGCTAATTTAATAGTATGATAGCATATGATATTTTAAGAAGCATTTGATCATTTGCTCATTGAGATATTTATGCCATTTCCTATCTTTAATCTCATAATGATTCTACAAATAACTTTAGAATAATTTCCCAAGTGCAATATTATTACTCAAATGTAAGAGATTACCAATGTTATTGATAACTCTTCAAAATCGTTTTCAATATTTTGTTCTCCATTATTAACTCTATAGTTCTTATAGAATAATTCATGATCATGATGAAACATTCAGAGGCAACAGAACAAAGAAAGAAGAAAATTAACATCTGTCTTTAGATTATTTGAATCTATTTTTCTCCTCTCTGGAAATTACCACACTTATTTCTAGTAATGAATCCTCAAACCTTTTTAGACATCTTTGTATGTACCTCTCTATATTCATTTTTCTCATGTACAGGTGAGGCCAGTGTATCAATCTTGATAACTTTTCCAGAAAAGTTGAGACATTTGCAAATAAAAAATCATTGTATTATTTTATGATTATTCTAAAATTAGATTTTAAAAAATAAGCTATACACCTTCTATAAAAATACATAACATATTCATTTATTATCAATTTTTACATTTTTTGCAGATATTTTTCTGAATACTGCCCTTCTCCTCATATATCATTTTTTTATCAAATCATCCTTAGCAATCTTGATATCTTAGTAGGATACATATTAATCTCCCCATACCACCACTATATTTTTTAGGTAAGTAAGACAGTTTGGCTTTTCTTCTGTGTTTTCTTTCTTTTTCTCTGTGACTTGTTTCCTTTTTATATAGCTCAATCTGTAAACTTTTCCACACTAGTTTATTGAAGTGTTTAAAATGTTTTAAAAATTGTATTTGCTATCTGGTATGTAACCAAAATTTTATAATTATCTTTTGCTTCTAATACTGAAAAAAAAATGAATGGGAAAAATGCTCCCTTTTGTTAACAACTTATCTGAACTTCAAGATAAATGTGGATAGGATCATTAATTATGGATGGCAGTAAAAGATTGACTTTAAAACAGGAGAAACAATATTCAGAGAGCACAACTCCTATTTGATGACTTCACCAGTAAAGAATTCAAAATAAAGTAAGGAGGTGATCTGTGACTTTCACTGAAAAAAGTTGCATTCCCACCCTGAGATGCAAACATTGAAAGCCAGAGTTAGAAGTGGATTAGCTCGGTGGCCTGATGTGGTCTGAAGACACACTGCCTAGTCTGAAGGCCTAGCCATTGCCCAACAGTGGTCTGATACTTAGAAAGTCCCTTGAAATAGACATGTAAACCATAAGTAATAAGATAATCTACCTTTTTTTGTTACTATGAAGCTCAAATGCATCTGCATATCATACAGAAAAGGTGGCTATGGACTATGTCATTGGAGTAGTTTCACTGTGACTCTTAACCCTGCTTTCCAGAATGTATTGCCCAGTGCTCAAAAGCAATTCCAACTGTTCATGTATTCATAATGCAGTTGCACAACAGGTTTTTTTTTTTTTGATTCATTGTACACAAATGGGGTACAACTGTTGATTTTCCAGTTAAACACAAAACAGATTAGCACCATTTGTGTACTCATACATGTACATAGGGCAATGAAGTCTGTCTCATTCTGCTATTTTTCTTTTTCCCCACCCCTACCCAACCCTCTTTTTCCTCTATACAATCCTTCCTTCCTCCATTCTTGCCTTCCTCCCACCCCCGTTATGTACCGTGGTTCATTTATCAGAGAGATCATTCGGCCTTTGGTTTTTGGGATTGACTTATCTCACTTAGCATGATATTCTTCAACTGCATCCATTTCTCTCAAATTTCATGATTTTATTCTTCTTTATGGCTGAGTAATATTCCATTGTGTATATATATCACAGTTTCTTTATCCATTCATCAATTGAAGGGCATCTAGGCTTGTTTCACAATCTAGCTATTGTGAATTGAGCAGCAGTGAACAGTGAAGAGGATGCATCATTTTAGTATGCTGACTTTAAGTCCTTTGGGTATAAACAGAGGAGTGAGATAGCTGGGTCAAATGGTGGATCCATTCCAAGTCTTTTAAGGAATCTCCACACTGCTGTCCAGAGTGGTTGCACTAACTTGAAACCCCACCAGAAATGTGTGAGTGTACCTTTTCCCCACATCCTCACCAATACCTATTATTGTTTGTGTTCTAGATAATAGCCATTCTAATTGGGATGATTTGGCATCCTAGGGGAGTTTGAGCAGCATTTCTTTTATTACGTGAGATGCTGAACATTTTTCCATATATCTGTTGATGACTTGTAGATCACTTGTAGATCTTATTCTGTGAAGTGTCTGCTCATTTCTGCACCCATTGATTGATTGGACTGTTTGCAATCTTGGTGTACAGTTTTTTGAGTTCTTTACAGATTCTTGAGATTAGTGCTCTATCTGAAGTGTGTGTGGCAAAGATTTCATCCTACTCTGTAGGCTCTCTCTTCACTTTGTCATTGTTTCCTTTGCTGAGAAAAAGCCTTTTAGTTTGACTCTATCCTAATTATTGATTCCTGCTTTTATTTCTTATGGTTTGGTACTTATGTTAAAGCAGTCTGGTCCTAAGCTGACATGATGAAGATTTGGACCTACTTTTTCTTTGATTAGGTGAAGGGTCTCTGGTCTAGTACTGAAGTCTTTGACCCATTATGATTTGAGTTTTGTGCAGGGTGAGAGCGGTTTAGTTTCATTTTGCTGCATATTGATGTCCAATATTCCCAGCGCCATTTGTTGAAGAGGCTACCCTTTCTCCATTTTATGTTTTTGGTAACTTTGTCTAGTATGAGATAACTGTATTTATGTAGATTTGACTCTGTGTCCTCTATTCTTTACCATTGATCTTCCTGTCTATTTTGGTGCCAATACCCTGCCATTTTTATTACTATTGCTCTGCAATATAGTTGAAGATCTAGTATTGTGATACCTCCTACTTCACTCTTCCTGCTAAGGATTATTTTAGCTATTCTGGTTCTCTTTTTCTTCCAAAAGAGCAATTGCTTGCTCTTTTATTATGAAGAAGTATGTCATTGGGATTTTAATTGGAATTGCATTGAATTTTTATACTACTTTTGGTAGTATGGCCATTTTGACAATATTAACTCTGTCTATTCAAGAACATGGGAGATCTTTCCATCTTCTAAGATTTTCTTTAATTTCTTTTAGTGTTCTATAGTTCTCATTGTAGAGGTCTTTTGCCTCTTTTGTTAGATTGATTCCCAAGTTTTGTTTTTTTTTGTTTTTTTTTTTTTTTGAGGCTATTGTGAATGGGGTAGTTTTCCAATTTCTCTTTCAGAGGATTCATCACTTATGAATAAAAATGAATTAGGTTTATGAGCATTGATCTTATATCCTGCTACTTTACTGAATTCATTTATGAGTTATAAGTTTTCTTAGTCTTTGATTCATGTTTCAGATGTAATGTTATATTGTGTTATACGTGAAGAGTCCTGCCTTACCTGAGATAAGGCCCTGCCTACCACTTTACTCCATGTTGGAATGGCTCCAAAATAGACAGACTTTAGCTCATTTAAAGTTGTGTTCAAAAGAGATGGTGGAATGAGACGGGCATTATTACCCTATGTACTTGCATGATTACACAAATGGTATGAGTCTACGTGGAGCACAATGACAGAAATGAAAAGTTGTACCCCCTTTGTGTAAATGAATCAAAATGCAGTATGTAAAAATAAAAAAAAATTGTTTTCCTAATTTCTCTCTCTGAAGATTCATCACGTATGTATAAAAATACATTGGATTTATGAGCATTGATCTTGTAACCTGCTACTTTACTGAATTCACTTATGAGTTCTAAAAGTATTCTGGTGGAATTCCCAGGTTCCTCTAAATATATAATCATGTCATCAGCGAACAGGGATAGTTTGAGTTCTTCTTTTCCAATTCTTATCCCTTTAATTTCTTTGGTTTGTCTAATAGCTCTGGATAGAGTTTCAAGGACGATGTTGAATAGAAGTGGTGAAAGAGGGCATCCCTGCCTTGTTCCAGTTTTTAGGGGGAATGCTTTCAGTTTTTCACCATTTAGAATAATATTGGCCATGGACTTAGTGTAGATGGCCTTTAAAATGTTAAGGAATGTTCCCACTACCCCAATTTGTTCTAGTGTTTTGAGTATGAAGGGATGCTGTATTTTTTCGAATGCTTTTTCTGCATCTATTGAAATAATCATGTGATTCTTAACTTTAAGTCTGTTGATATAGTGAATTACATTTATTGATTTCTGGATGTTGAACCTACCTTGCATCCCTGGGATAAAACCCACTTGATCATGGTGCACTATTTTTTTAATACGTTTTTGTATATGATTAGCTAAAATTTTGTTAAGAATTTTTGCATCTATGTTCATTAATTTTATTGGTCTGAAATTTTCCTTCCTTGATGTGTCTTTGGTTTTGGTATCAGGGTGATATCAACTTCATAGAATGAGATTGGAAGAGTTCCCTTCTTTTCTATTTCATGGAATACTTTAAGGAGTATTGGAATGAGCTCTTCTTTGAAGGTCTTGTAGAACTCAGCTGAGAATCCATCTGGTTCCGAACTTTTCTTTGCTGGTAGGCTTTTGATGACTTTCTCTATTTCATTGCTTGAAATAGATCTTCTAAATTGTGTTCATCCTCCTGATTCAGTTTGGTTGAATCATATGTCCCTAGGAAACTGGTGATGTCTTCGAGATATTCTACTTTGTTGGAGTATAGCTTTTCAAAATAGTTTCTAATTATGTTTTGTATTTCTATAGTGTATGTCATGATTATTTCTTTTGCATTCTGAATTTTAGTAATTTGAGTTTTCTCTCTCCTTCTCTTTGTTAGTGTTGCTAAGTGTTTATCAGTTTTGTTTATTTTTTCAAAGAACTAAGTTTTATTTTGCCAATTTTCATGATTGTTTCTTTTGTTTCAATTTCATTGATTTCAGCTCTGATATTTTAATTTATTATTTATTGTAAACAAATGGGGTATATCTTGTTTCTCTGTTTCTACATGAAGTAGAGTTATACCACTTGTGTAATCATACATTTACATAGGGTACTGGTGTTTGATTCATTCTGTTATTTTTTCCTTCCCCCCATCCCTCCTACCCCTCTTTTCCCTCTATACAGTCCCTCCTTCTTCCATTTTTGCCCCCCCCACCTCCCATTATGTGTCATCATCTGCTTATCAGTGAAATCATTTGTCCTTTGGTTTTTTTGAGATTGGCTTATCTCACTTAGCATGATATTCTCCAATCTCATCCATTTACCAGGAAATGCCATAATTTTATTATTCTTTATGACTGAGTAATATTCCATTATATATATATATATATACATATATATATATATATATATATATATATATATATATATATATATCACAGTTTCTTTATCCATTCATCAATTGAAGAACATCTAGGTTGGTTCCACAGTCTGGCTATTGTGAATTGAGCAGCAATGAACATTGATATAGCTGTATCTCTGTAGTATGCTGATTTTAAGTCCTTTGGGTATAGACCAAGGAATGGGATAGCTGGGCCAAATGGTGGTCCCATTCCAAGCTTTCTGAGGAATCTCCACACTGCTTTCCAGAGTGGCTGCACCAATTTGCAACCCCACCAGCAATGTATGAGTGGTACCTTTTTCCCCACATCCTCGCCAACACCTATTGTTGCTTGTATTCTTGATAATTGCCATTCTAATTGGGGTGAGATGGAATCTTAGGGCAGTTTTGATTTGCATTTCTCTTATTACTAGAGATGTTGAACATTTTTTCCTATATCTGTTGATTGCTTGTAGATCTTCCTCTTGGAAGTGTCTGTTCATTTCCTTAGCCCATTTGTTGATTGGGTTATTTGTATTCATGGTGTAGAATTTTTTGAGTTCCTTATAAATTCTGGAAATTATTGCTTTATCTGAAGTATGAGTGGCAAAGATTTTTTCCCACTCTGTAGGTTCTCTCTTCACATCATCAGCTCTGATTTTTAACTATTTCCTGTCTTCTACTACTTTTGTTGTTGATTTGTTCTTCTTTCACTAGGACTTTGAGTTGTAATGTTAGGCTGTTTATTTGTTGACATTTCCTTCTTTTATTCAAAGGGCTGCATGCAATGAATTTTCCTCTTAGTACTGCTTTCATAGTGTCCCAGAGATTTTGATATGTTGTATTTTGTTCTCCTTTACCTCTAAGAATTTTTTTTATTTTCCCCCTCATGGTCTCTTTTATCCATGCATCATTCAATATCATATTATTTAATCTCCAGGTACTGGAGTAGTTTCTGTTTTTTTTTTTTATTTTGCCATTGATTTCTAATTTCATTTCATTATGATCTGGTAAAATACAAGGTAGTATCTCTGTCTTTTTGTATTTGCTAAGAGTAGCTTTGTGGCATAGCATATGGTCTATCTTAGAGAAGGATTCATGTACTGTTGAGAAGAAAGGGGTATTCACTCATTGATGGATGGAATAATCTACATATGTCTGTTAAGTCGAAATTGTTGATTGTGTTATTGATATGAATGGTTTCTTTGTTCAATTTTTTTGGAAGATCTATCTAGTGGTGAGAGAGGTGTGTTTAAAATCACCTAGTATTATTGTGTTGTGGTCTATTTGGTTCCTGGAATTGAGTAGGATTTCTTTGATGTACATTGATGAGCCATTGTTTGGGACATAAATATTTATGATTGTTATGTTTTTCTTATTTATGCTTTCCTTAAGCAGCATGTAATGTCCTTCTTTATCCCTTCTAACTAATTTTGACTTGAAGACTGCTTTATCTGATATAAGGATGGATACCCCTGCTTTTTTACTAAGTCCATGTGCATGGTATGTTTTTCCTCATTCTTTTGTCTTTAGTCTGTGGGTAGCTCTTTCTATGAGATGAATCTCTTGCAGGCAGGAAATTTTGGGGTCTTTATTTTAATCCAATCTGCCAATATATGTCTTTTGATTGATGAGTTTAGGTCATTAACTTTCAGAGTTATTATTGAGATATAATTTGTATTCTTGGTCATTTTGGCTTATTTTTGTTTTTTAACTTGACTTGGTTTCTCTTTTATTTGGCTATTTCTTTAGGGTAGTTCTTAGAGGCATGGTCAGCTATGCTGTCTTTCATCGTTTTTTATTTCTTCCTCATGGAATATTTTGCTGACAATGATCTTTAGTGCTAGCTTTTTATTTGTAAATTCTTTTAGTTTTGTTTATTGTGGAAGGATTTTATTTCATTGTCATATCCAAAGGTAAGTTTTGCTGGGTATAGGATTCTTAGTTGGCATCCATTTTCTTTCAGAGCTTGAAATATGTTGTTCCAGGCCCTTCAAACTTTTAGGGTCTGGGTTGAGATATCTGCTGATATCCATATTGGTTTCCCCTGAATGTAATCTGATTTTTCTCTCTTGCAGCCTTTAAAATTCTATCTTTATTTTGTATGTTAGGTATTTTCATTATAATGTGACTTCGTGTAGATCTGTTGTAATTTTGTACATTTCGTGTCCTGTAAGTCTCCTGTATTTGATTTTCCATTTCATTCTTCAGATTTGGGAAATTTTCTGATATTATTTTATTAAATAGATTGTTCATTCCTTTGGTTTGTATCTTGTGCCTTCTTCAATCCCAGTAATTCTTAAATTTGGTATTTTCATGATATCCCATAATTCTTGGAGGTTCTGTTCATGATTACTTACTATCTTCTCTGTTTGGTCAACTTTGTTTTCACTATTAAATATTCTATCTTCAGTATCTGGGGTTCTGTGTTCCACATGATCTAGTATATTGGTTCTGCTTTCTGTTGAGTTTTTAATTTGGTTTATTGTTTCCTTCATTTCAAGGATTCCTATTTGGTTTTCATTTTCAGACTCTCTATCTCTTTATTGAAATAATCTTTTGCTTCCTGCATTTGCTCTTTTAGTTATTGATTGTTGTGATCATTCAATGCCTGCATTTGCTCTCTTATCCTATCATTTGTTTCTCTGATCATTTTAATTATGTACATTCTGAACTCCCTTTCTGACATTTCTTCTGTCATGCTGTCATTGGATTTTATTGATGTAGCATCTAGGTTTTTTATGACACTTTCTTCCTTTGTTTTCTCATATTTTTCATGTATCTTCCCTTTTAGGACTGCAATTCTGAGGTAAATCAGTTTGCCCTCTATAAACTTATAGTGTCCCTGCAGGTTTCTAATACCTCACCTTGAAGTATGAGATCAATATTAGGAGTACACCATATAAACAATATGCATCCTTAACTCAAATAGTCCCTTTTAAGACATTAACTATATTGTCTTAATAAACAGAGATTATGAGTATGATTATTATCTACAGCTTAACCAATAGGTTAGCAATAAGGACCATAATTTCTAATGCTGGAGAGAAAATGGGGAGGAGTGTAGGATATGTTAATGAGAAAGGATTGTGTGTATAGAGGTTCTATGTCACAGGAATAGTGAAAGCGGAATTAAAAGAAATTGGTTGTCAGCATGTGAAAAGTGAGAGAGAGTCTCCAAGGAGACAGATAGATAAGAAGAAAATAGAGAGAGTGAGAAAAATATTAATAAAAGAATGGAATAATAGAAGGTATAAAAAGAATAATTATAATATTACTACTAATAAAAAATCTACAATAAAATTACATAGTACTGTTCAAACCTCCTAGTCTTCATTATCCTGATGCCTGGGAGAAACATTATAATGTGGTGACCCAAGAAGGGTGCTGCCCCTCTAAGGACGGTGACCTCCAAGTGAGTTATAATCCTGCTACTGGGCGTGAAGCCTCCTTGTGTTGACAGATGGTCAACCACAGCACAGATATTAGACTGCTTGCTGGGACTGGGCAGGGTCCGGGCTGGGCTAGGCCTGGTTCTCTGGGCTAGTCCTCCCAGGCATGGAAGTCTCTACACAACAGTTTTAAAACATAAAGTTCTTTTGTTGAGTGACTAAAATTATGCCAATAGTACAGATCATTCCTATTTTTTCACTGTGGTTAGGAGCTAGGAATGATAGTTCCAAATATCTTAAATAATATAAAAAATAAAATGAAGAAAAGTACACCACATTTTGAATGAACTAGGCCTAGGATGAGAAGGAAATAGAAATAAAATAAGGCTTTGGTTATAAAAAGAGTTGGGATCCAAAGATACAAAAATCAGAGAAATGAGAACATTAAGGTCAGAGAAATGAAGCCACATTTTAATGGAAATGAGAAGAAAAATATTTTCTTAGGCAAGGAGATCAGTGTGATATTACTAGTTAGGCCAAATACAAATATATTACACATAAGCTTGGAAACATAATGTGTCCTTCAACAGAGCTCCCTGAAATCTAGGTTGCAATATTTGAATATCTTTTCATTGACAAAGTATAAAACTTGGAAGAATAAAATATGTAAGATCAGGTTTTTATAAGATTAATTCATCATCACCTAAGAAAAAGAATTACTCTAAGGAATTTACGTGAATTTAACCATTAGTTATTGTTGCTGAAGTTTTTATGATTGGACATAAAGCTCATCTGTCCTGAAGTGTCTACCTCCTTCATGATGCTACAGGCCCACTGTTGATGTCTGGCTTTCTGTTCCTTGCACTCAGAAACTCAGTGCAAAACATACAAGTATATTTACCATGGTCCCCATAAACTAAAGAGAGCCCTGAAGGCATTTCAAATATAACATGCCAGAGACTTCAGACTTATCAATTGTTTTCATTGAGACAGATTGGAAGTGCCCACTCTCATCCATTGTCTGTGAAGAATAGTAACATTAAACATCTTCCCTCAATTTTAAAACTACTTTTATATTTCCAGAACATAGAACATAATTCCTTTTGTTCAGTATTTAGTACTCATTAAATTATAAATAAAATGTTTCACACATTTTAGTGGATTAAATATTATATCTTACTTTGGGTAAAAAACTATGTGAGTTTTTATTATAAGATATATTATATCCAAGAACTTCGGTTCTTGATTTTATGCTTTCCAATACCATCAATGGCCAACGCTAGAATCCTTTACTTAGATTATCCAGGCATTCACTGAGATCCTGGTCTATCTCTCCAACAGGGAAGAAGGACCCAAATTTGGTGTTCCCTCATCTTCTTATTTCTCCCATCTCTTTCTCCTTTTGCCTCCTTTCTATTCCTTGGAAAGGAAGAGTGGGCATTTTAGAAATACAATGATTGACAAATAGGAATAAAACAATTACTGTGGTTTCCAATGCAATGGTTGATATACTCACCTTGGCTTTCAAAATCCTTGCTCAGCTTTGCTATCTTACTGTCCACTTGTCCTCCCAGTGTTCTGCTCATCTGTGCTCCAGCCACACATGACACTTTCTGCCCCTCATGGGTAAACCTGAATAGTCTCATTCCCCAAATGTTCCATATCTTACAATCAGATGATATTTTTCTGTGCTATGACTTCCACTCTTCATTTCCATCATTGTGTGAGTGTGTGTGTATATTGAGATGTACATTTCCTAAATCTACACTTTTGTCTTTTTTATTTCAATATATTTTGTGTTTTATCTGATATCTTATAAAATGAATTGCCTTGTTGTTCTATGTGCACTTCAGTGTATTCTGGAGATAGAATTGAGCAGAGATTAGGCAGAGAAAATTCAGCTCCAGAAACCAAGACTCTGTGCTCCATGGAATCCCTTTACAGTACTCCATCCCCATTTCCTTGCAAAGAATCACACTCCAACCACCATCCAGGTGGAGTCAAAATAAACCTGAAAATCCATACACAGGAAATGAATGAAACCACTCACATGTTTAAGAATATGTCCTATCAAATGGACACAGTCTTCAGAGATCAGCATTTTATATGTGTGTTTGAAAAATAATAGTGAAAAAGAGATAGAAAGTTTAGCAATTGATGGGTGGAGTCAAAGCCAAAGGGGGGAAAAGTTACTGTGAGCAAGAGTTACAGTAGAATTACCAAGGGAGGAGACAGGGGATAATCCTGGTATGCAAGGATGGTCAAAGAACCATGGTAAAATCAGGAGGATTCTTTTTCTAGGATTTCACTGAAGACTTTTACTTCTCAATCTTCCACTCATTACATATACCTACCCCAACCCCTCTAAAAGGAGACACTAAGGAAGGGGGATGAGAGGTCCCAGATAACCAATGTTAGTATTGTCAGAATTAAAGTCACTCCTTTTCATCAGCATCAGTGCAAACCAACTGCATGTGATCAGTCTGCATCCCTATCCTTGTCCTGACCTCAGACTTTGCAAATAAGCAGTCTGTAGATATTGGATATTACACCATTGCCCCCTTCACTGTGTGTGCTTTTTCAGCTGCAATTGGGCTTGAAATGCTATTTCATGAAGAAGAGGTCAATGTAAGCTGGAAATATTGGATCTTTTCATCATTGGGAAAATATGTCCCTGGAATTTTACTTTTCTCAGGAGATAAAACCAGAGAACTGTGACTGCCAAAGAACCTGTTCACAAATGGGAGGGAAGAAAAATCAAATATTTCAGTGGGGCTTGAAAACTTAGCTGTTGTCTTATAAAATAAAGAGGTAACATCTAACAGGGAATGTATAGTGCTCTCCTTTTCAATTCTTATTTACACTGAATATGAATCTTGTGCAGTATATCTGCAACAAGTAAATTGTACCTCAGATTCTTTCATTCTGGCTTTTACTTGCAGAAACTATGGAGAGGGGAGATAATCCACAGATGAATTTTCTAATAAGATTCAAGTTAGACTGTACCAAAGCATCTGAAATGTTGGCAGAAAATTTCTTACTTCTGTTTTTAGAAGTTTTTAGAATAAAAAGAAAATATACCCTCTACTCTGTTTAGAAACGTCTCTAAATTCAGTTACCTTACCCCCCAAAATCCCCTAGTAGAACATGGGGATTACACATCTCTTTTTTCTCCATCAAATATTTATAGTTATTTCATAAAATGCACAAATATTCAGCTTCCATGGGGACAAAAACCACAGCTCTTCCCAATGGACCCTGAAGGATTTGCTCAATGAGCTACTTAACAGAGTTAACCCAGGACCACAGCAAAATGTGAGCCAATTAACCCAAGGCAGAGCTGTGAATAGGCAGAATCTGTTGTTAGCCTCTACTCTTGACCTGTCCTCAGTGACAGTTGCCATTTCAGTTATTGAGTGTTCCATCCAAGTATTCTTTTAAAGTCACACTGAAGTGTAGACTACTAAGTCACCAAAGAATTTGTCCTTTAAGTCAATCTTTTTGCATGGCAGGCAGATCTTTCAGATAAAGTAAAGATTCAAATAGACATGATATGGTTGAATTCTACCTTCATTGCCTGTGTTCCTGGGATTGTAGTTACTTTTCTTAACTTCTCTTAGTTTCCTTTGTCTGGAAAATATTATCATTAAAAACAATAATTTAAAAGTTAAGAATAATTTTCTATGAATCTCACTGATATTGATAACATAATAGAAATAATCACATGAAAACTACTCATTAAAATTTGTTTGATTTCTAAAATATTTTGAAGTCAGTAGAGAATGGAAACATGAAAGCAATTAGATAGAAAAATATTTTTACTTTTTTATTTGAAATAATCTTCTTAAGGCACTATTTTCATACTAGAAAACATAGCACTTTTAAATGCACAATAGGTAAGTTTTGTAAAATTATACATCCACATAACTACTAACAAAATGGTAGGCATTTTTCAGTTTATCTCTCCAAAGAACTAGATTTTGATTTTGCATTCTTCTGATATTTATTATGTGAGTTCTTTGCCTTCTACTCCTTTTTTTGTAGTTTTACCATGTAATTCCCTTTCAGGACTCTGAGGGAGAGTCTGTTCCACGCGTCTCTCCTAGCATCTGATGGTTTGCTGGCAATCTTTGGAATTCTTTGATTTACAGATGCATAACTTCAGTATGTCATACTCCTCTTTACAAGACATTTTATCTGTATGCATGTCTGCTTTTCATATGGTTGTGTTTATGTTGGATTGGATTCATCTTAATAATATATCTAAACTTGATCATCTGCAAAGACCTTACTTCCAATTGAGATACTATTCACAGGTCCTGGAAGTTAGGATTTTAACATTGTTTGAGGAAGTATAATTCAAGCCACAATGCATCCTAAAGATCCCCTAGAAGTGGGGGAAAGTACTACAGCATTGTATCTCCAAATTCCTTCAAAAAACTCCTGTAGTCTCTGTCCAATACTTTTTCTCTGGAAGTGACCCTGTACCTGTGCAAATCCTAGATTCTTCACCTCTAGTTTATGCCCCAAATTAGCAACTGTTCCCAGAGTACAAACAGTTACTTGCTTTCTATTGCAGAATTAAACTCACTTTATTGAAAGTGTTGTCTCTAGAGCCTTTCCTTTCAGTGTTGCTTGCTTTATCAGATTGCCAGTACCCCATAGAGGTGACTTATCTATTGTATGTAGATTTTCTAGTTGTTCATAACGAGAGAACATGTGGTCAGAAGTTATTGCACCATGAAGTGCAAAAGATTTTTCATAAATTATATTATTATCAATTAAACAAGTATTTGTTAACCATTCACTATGTGCTAGATACTACGGTAGAGAGTGGGATTTAAGAGAAAACACTAAAAAACAAGAAACCCCCACATTTTTATAAATTACCTTCATGTGTATAAAAAATAAACACAATAAATGTATTGTATTACCATGGTAGATGATAAGCTTTAGGTAAATAAGTAATAAAATAGTTGAAATAAATAATAGAAAAGGAGAAACAGGAGTCATAAAGCAGATAATATTTACATTTCTATAAGGTAAAAAATTTATTAAGGAGACATATTTGGATTTTCAACCAAAAGAAGTGAAGAAGCAAACTATGTGGGTATCTGGAGGAGGAACAATTGAGACACAGGCAACAACCATTCAAAGTCCCTCCAGCAGA
The DNA here is from genome assembly GCF_902686445.1 of Sciurus carolinensis. Classification (NCBI taxonomy): domain Eukaryota; kingdom Metazoa; phylum Chordata; class Mammalia; order Rodentia; family Sciuridae; genus Sciurus; species Sciurus carolinensis. Next base: position 26,616,150 of record NC_062223.1, on the reverse strand, counting down.
AATGGTAAATGCTGGCAGTTGGCAGCAACAATGACTTGTATGTTGTGATAGGGTTAAAGAATAGAGTTAGGGGCACTAGTACAAAGAAGCAGAATGCAACTGAGATGTGGCTGAAAATTAATGGGTATAGAAATTGATGGTTATGGCAAGGTCTTGGTTATGCGTCTTAAACTAAGGAACTGAGATACATTATAAGGGAAAGAGCAAGAAACATGACCAACTGGTCAACTTAGAAACCAGTGCATTGGAAGGATCTTCTCTGTGATGTTAAAATCACTGTGATGCATAGCAGGATCCTGTTGAATGATGGTGAGCAGAGAGCCAACATCTTCAAGGTGCAATGACCCTGGAAGCACTTGATGACTTTTCTAAGGAAAAGTGGAGTTCAACATAATCAGATTGAGAGGAAAAACTAACTGGAGAAGAGTTGTGAGCTAGAAATGGTAGTTAAAAGTAATCACAAAATCTCACCTCTAAAATATTGGCATGAGACCTGTGAGAGAGAAACACTTTTCACTTAAGTAGAAGCACAATACCATGAGAACCAGGGAGGCAAGAAAACAAATGTTCACAAAACAAATTGAAAAGGTAGGAGATTCTGCCCATTGCTGACCTGAGATCAAGGAGCTCTAATAAAAGGGGCTCTTAAGGGATGAGAGTTATAATTTTAAAAGGGGAAATTTATACTGCTGTAAGAGATTTAAAACATGAATTTAAAATATTCTCTTAAAAATGGCAGTCCTTTGTTGGAGAAACAGTCATGTAATTTCTTCAAATCCTGGGAACTCAGAAAAATTCTGGACTTACTGTTAGGCTTTTACAAAAAACATAATCTGCTAGAATGTTAGCTTTGAAAGCAGAATTATTTTTATTGTCTCCTAAAATAACACTTGAGAATAATGAGTCAACAAAAATTGAATTGGATTATGAACAGAAATGATTCTCAGATGCTCCTGGTGCCAGGTGCCTGTGGCAGACTGCTACTTGTCCACTAAAATAAAATTGCCCCCTTTGCAGTAACAGAAGGGTATCAGCATTCATAGCCACCAGAGGAGTGTCTATAATCCTCAGATCCCTTCACAGATAATGGTAACTCTGTGACTCAGGTTTTGTCAATTGGATATAAGTAGAAGAGAAATGTGTAACTTTCACGCTGAAATCTAAAATGTTGGAAGTATGCTTCTTGGATTTATCCCCTCTGCTGGACAGAAGGTGTCACAAATACAGTGCTCTGTGCTAAAGCTTCTCAATCTGCAAAGCACACCTGGAACACTTAGAGTTAAACTCAATTATCCTTCATCAGTGCCAGGGTGAGGCTTGGGATTCTGCATTTTTAATAAACTCCCTGGAGATGCTAGTGGTTCTAGCTATGATCATACATTGGACATGATCAATATGTTCATGCAACAGATCAAGCAACAGACTGAAAGGAATCTGGGTCCCTCAATGAAGAAGAAGAAGAGGTTTGCCAAGTTGAACCATTTACATGGGTGGAATTGTTACATAATAAAAAATGGACTTCATATTTTTTAAAGCACTATAGCATTGCACGTCTCTTTGATAGAAGTTTATCCTTACTCTAAGTATTTACAGAACTCAAAATGTACATGAGACCATTCTCCTCTTTATTCAATAACTCTGCTCCTGGAAGGCTACTTAGATCACCCATATGGTCTCTCACATGCAGAGATGGCATTCCTTCCATAACATTTTGAATTATTTTTTCCATAAGAACATGGGTTTATATTAACCATGAGAATTCATAACATTGGTGTTTGAAACTCTTCAAAAGACATATATGGAAAGAAAAGTTAGACATTACCCAATTTTCAGAATTCAGAGCTTCATTCTTGTTGCTCTACTGTGAAATAACTCTCATCTTCTGATTTGGAGGGCAACAATCGGTTCTATTGAATCAGTGGTGTAGAGGAAGGGAATTAAGAGGGATTAAGGAGAGATGGGAAAATAAATGCCCAGTTGTGGATAGTCTCTCACTATCTGGCTTATTGTAACCAGATAAAAAGTGTCCACATTATAAACCAGAATACATGTTTAGTAATATACTAGGAAAATTAAATTGGAGAACAGACTGAAATACTCACAGTATTGTTACTTAATATCATTAAAAAAAATGAGCACAAATTTAGCAGCTTAAAATAACTTACATTTATGTTTTCAGTTTCTCCAGGTCAGGAGTTTGAGCATGACTTATCTGGGGTCTTTCACAACACTATAAACAAGGTTCAAACAATGCTATACTCTCATCTTATGATTCAACTGGTTAAGGGACTATTTCAAAGCCCATGTGTTTGTATGTTTGCAGAATTCAGTTCCTCTATGGACACTACATGAGGGGCCCATTTCCTCACTGGATATTAACCAGAGGCAGGTCTTAATTCTCTGCTGTGTGGTACACTCCAAAGAACAGCTCATAACCTGGTACCTTGCTTTATTGAAGCCATCGAGGTGGAGAATCATGAGAAAGATGGAAATTTCTTGAAATAATAACAAAAGTAAATTACCATCTAAATCTTATTAGTGGGAGGTGAACCCTAGAAACTGAGAGCAGAATAGTATTTACTAGAGACTAGGGGGATGAGTGGAGGGAAGGAAAGTTTGATCATCGAGAAATGTTCTTATTTGATAAGAATAACTTTTGGTGTTCTATGGCACAGTGGGGAATATAACTAAGAGTAAAGCATTGTATATCTCAAAATATTTAGAAGAGTATAATTTAATGTACTCACCACAAAGAAATGATAAAATGATAAATATTCTAAGTATGCAAACTGAATTTCTACCCAATGCATACATGGTACATGAATAAAATATCACATTGTATCTCATAAATATGTACAAATATTTGCATTGTTACACATGTAATATATGATAATACACAATAAAAAGGAATAATTAGTAAAGGGAAATTAGTATAGGTGATCTTGATTCCAGCCAGTGATTAGGGGGCCATAGATAATCATCATACACTGGGCCAAAGATCTTTCTACTGCCCAGATAATCTCATAAAGATATGTGTTATCTTTCACTTGTATTTTCCTATTTGCATAATATTTTTATTAAGTAAAATTTTCCCTTCTGCATATACTTTGATTTTGTAGAGACCAGATTTTCTTCCTTTCAAGTAACAGGTAGAATTCTTTGAAAGAAAAAAAAAAAAAAGCTTTCTATAAATCCCAGTTCTAACTTAAATGATTCACTTAAATGATTGCAATAATACAGGTGGAAATATGAAAATAATTATAAGTGCTTTATGCTTATAACTCTTACACAAATGTAAAAATTAACAAAATAGCAACAACATTAAAATTTTTTAAATTAACAAAATGAATGTTAGCTAAATTAAGTAATGCTAAGTTAATATAACTTTTGTTTTAGTAAACTCTGCCTACCTTTTGCCCTCCAATAACAATGTAGCAGTGTTTGGCACCATTGTAACAACCATCAGATTCAGGTGCTCAAATTATGCGATTATACCTGCATTGAGGTATTCATCAGATGACCCAAATCGTGCTTTTATATATTTTTGAAATTATCAATTCACTGAAAACAGAAAATTAATAATTAAAAATCCTTATGGAAATCAGCACAAGTCTAGGTAGAGACAATGGGAACTCATATCAGGGTGGTAGGGGGATTTATGAGAAAGTATACCACATCTTGGGTGTATATCAAAGGCCAATTATTTCTTTCTAAGAGATTTAATATCAACTGTTATAACTTCATTTCATTTATTCGATTTTCACTTTAATGACCTGGCAACAGAAAGAACAAGTTTACTGGGAAAGACTGCAGAGGAAGTGTGTGACAGTAACTCAGATAGCCCCCATGAAGATGTTTATATGTCTACAGAGGAAGATGTCACAGAATCATGCCACAAATGCTTGTGCTAAGAGGAGCTTTCCTGAGTATGGGGATCTCCTTTGTTATGTCATTTCAATTTCCCCTTTTTCTTTCTCCAGTGCTCAATTCCTAATCTTCCCTCCTGTTTATATCATAAAGCTAAACCGTGGCAAGGCAAGTGATTTGTTGATAGCTGATGTCATGATCCAGGAAATTGCTGCCTTGTAGAACTTGCCATCTGTAGAACTTGGACTTTGAGGTTTTCCAGCAAAGAATATGGGCATTAAGTAAATCTTCCAAACTGTGCTAACAGAATTTGAATGTCCATGAGGTACCAGATTCATACAAAGTCTCTTGAAGGGTTACAGTGTAAATTCATCCACCATAGTTTAGGGTCATACCTATAGGAGAGCAATTATTTTTATCTTGGCTCCAAAAGTGACCTTTTATTGTCCACAACCACTTGAACTGATTCCTTTTGTCTAAAATCCATTGAAAGTATCTGAACCAGAATGTTTATCAAATGAGCCACTACAAAACAGATAAATCAGTACACCAAAATGTATTGTGGTCATTGGTAATTATCCTCTCTCTAGATGAGTGTCCATAGGAAGCCCAAATATTATACGAAGTTGACTTAATACCAGCAGAATTTGACCAAAAAGGCATCTCTGTCTATGGGCTGAAGGGTTCTTCCTGAAATGAAAACATGCCTGCCAGACAGACTGACAAAAATGAAACACATTTTCTTACACTAGGACTGTACCTCATACATAGTCAAAACTGTGCTCCCATGGTGTACTTTGTGTGGTGTTTTAAGGCCAAAATCTCACTTTGGTGGACATCTTCACTCTTTGCAAAGTTGATGATACTAGGTCTTTTTTCTTTACTGTGACTACTTTCACAATCATATGTCTTCCATGATGGTGGTCATTTTTACAATTCTCATAATTTTACAAAAGATTCTCAATTCATCAACAAAATGATTTGGGCAATGTGCATTGGCTATAACAAAAATAATAAAATAAGTACATAGAAAGAAATTATGGTTAAATACTCAGTAAGGGCATTATAACCAGTATTGATCTTATTGTAAAAGAACAAGTGATCACTCTATATTTGTTCATGAGAGGAATAAAAGGCTATTTTTCAAGTTTGTTACAAAACTACTCAAGTATCAAATGGGAATTTACTATATGATATTTATGATCCTGTGGGAACATAGTTTTCTTGGGGTAACTTTGGGTTGTTGACTGTTAAGGCAGATAAGAGATGACACAGATTTAAGAGTGCCAGAACTGATTTTCTCAAAGATTTGATGTTAGAAATGCATGTTGAGAAAGAAAATGAAGAATAAAAATCACAATCACAATAGTGTATAAAATAAATAAAATTATAGAAATAATAAGATCTGGCTCACAAGCTTCCAAGGGCAGGGGAATCAATGCAGAGAGCTGAAGTGTGTGAGTGGTTGCTTCCCATATATGGCTGCTCTTGGTATTCTATCACTACAAGTAATGTGGTCTTAAAATAAAAATGTTCAGTTTACTTATTTTACCAAACATCCTACTGAAATAGAATTATGCCATAACATCAGAACAAAAATATTTATTTTTTTCTATGGATGCAATTTTATTTAAATTATCATAGAATTAGTAAGGAGCCTACCACTCTTCACTGCCTTGAGTCAGAGTTTGTTGAACCATAACTTTCTGATGGCATTTTTGACTTCTGCATTGCTCAGAGTGTAATCAGAGGATTGAGCAAGGGTGTCCCAATTGTATAAAACACAGCCACCAACTTATATATTGGAAATGTAATTGGAGGGCGAGTGTGTGTGAATATACATGGAACAAAGAATAAGATAACCACAATGATGTGGGAGGTGCGGGTAGAGAGGGCTTTCCTTCTTCCTTCTGCTCTGTGATGACTTAGAGAATGTAAAATGAAAGTGTAGGAGATAAGCAGTTTTATGAAACTCACCATGCATATGGCTCCACTATTAAACACTATGAGTAAATTGATGACATAAGTGTCCATACAGGCAAGTTTCAACAAAGGTTGCAAATCACATAAATAGTGATCAATCACATTGGGGCCACAAAAGGGTAATTTCAAAGCCAGGAAAATCTGTGCTGAAGAATGGATACAAGACCCAACCCAGGCTAGAATCACCAAAGCTCCATAAACCTGCTGGTTCATGATAATTGTGTATCGCAGGGGCTTGCAAATGGCCATGTAGTGATCAAAGGCCATGAGAATGAGAACCAAGGTTGCCATGCAGCCAAAGAAGTGAACAGCGAAGATTTGTGTCATGTATTCATTGTAAGAGATGACTTTACAGCATTTATAATCAATCTGGGGACTGTGCTTGTTGAAAAGCAGGAATTTGAAAAGGATAAGTAGAAAAGGAAAAATATATGGGACTCCCAAGAGCCCAGCTATATCGAATGGTCATCAAAATGAGCAAGTTTGACAACAGAGTTGCAAGAGAGAGAAACAAGAAGACCACAAACTCTATTTTCTCCTTTATAATATCCTGTGTTAACCCAAACAGAATGAACTCATTCACACTGTGATTTAACTCCATGGTTACAGTGAGCAGAGAAAGGGCATAGTTGAGAAGTGGTTTATCTGCAAATAAAATTGATGAAATGATAATTTGGTAGTAGAAGTGGCCTGCACTCAATTACATCTTTGTAGTTCCAAACTGTTCAACATAATACAGTAACTTTTCCATTTTTTCATGTATTGTAATAACTTGGTAAAATTATTTTTTAAGTTGACGCCCTCTAACCATAGGCATTGATGCAAGGTCTTCTTACTTGGGACAAAGAATATAATATTTTGTGGAAAAGAATAAAACCTACAAGTGATTGTGGTCTCTGCCCATGTCTGAGAGCTAGTGACTCTGATGATGACCTTACTCAGGTCATCTTAATGTTTCGTAATTTTCATTTTCATAAAAGTTAAAGATTCAAACAGACTCGTACACCAATGTATATGGTAAAACTGTGCAAAGAGTGGAAATGCATCTCAATTACTAAAACTGTTATCTATATATAATATCAAAGTATTAAATTAGAGAAGTCCTCTTGTAAAATCACATTTTTAGATATGCACTGAGGTTTATGCCCATTCTTCCTCTTCAGGGTCTTGACCAAGTTTTACTTTAAGATAACATTATTTCTTCAACTTTTGGTTCACACAGTCCTAATTTTACTTTCATTTTCAGTCAGCACATATAAGATCTTTAAGTAAATCATTAAGTTTGGAATTAGTAAAGTTACTATATATTTAAAACAATCCATCACTCATGTTAGATTGAGTCTCACACCTTACACATTAAACTTAATGTGTCACTTTGTATATGCCTAAAACTGAAAAAGTGGATTTTCCTACCAAGTTGTCTAGTAGTGTTTGTATTTGTCCATCTCTGTTTCTTCCAAATCATTAACCTAAAAAATTTCAATACATAAACCTTTTCCCATTATTTGTTCAATCTTCCTATATATGCACAATTCTCTATGCAATTTAAATCATCCTATAATACTTAACTTTCTGGTGTTCACAAAGAGTATCCATAACACAAATTCATTTTATTGATTATAAATGAACATTCAAAATTTCATGGCATAAATTTTTGATTTATTTTAAAAGTTGTTTTCAAATTTTAACTCTCACATATAAACTTTTGCACAAATGTCTTATTATTTATATATGTTATTTTTATGAATTTTATTTAAAAAAGACAAAGGGATCTCTAAGCATAAAATGTATATATTTTCAAATGAATTGGTAATCATTGTTTAATACCCTTCCAATTTATTTGCATGTATGTTTTTTAGAAGTATTTTGACTATAGTATAGGAGTATTTTCACAATAAAATATCCAAGTTTTACAGTGAATTACAAGATAAAAATTCATATTTTTTAATCTCACTCTCCAGAAGTAACTGGTCTTTCTTTATATATTATTCAAATTTTTCATATACATATGTTTTTATTAAATATCATTTGCCATAATTTCTAAATTTAAAGCAAAATGATAATTTTTTAAAAATAAACTTCTAACCTGAACCATTATCATATTTGCTTGCCTAACAGAATAAATAGTAGAATAAATATCTGTTTGTTATCTGAAGATAGTACATTTTTTTCTATATTTTCATTTATTATGTTTCATCATCTCTGAATTTTGCATGTCTTTTTTAAATCTTTTCATATCTTTGTTTGGAGTTCTTTCCTGTTTTTATTTTATACCATTGAATCTATGAGTTTTTACCTTTCTGGTTCAATATATTACTTCAGTTTGGGAGTTGTCATCTTTATTCTATCTCATAATGTTTCTAGTATTTATTTTAGTGTGAAAATTGAGATATTAATCAGAACTGTGTCTAATTAATCACCAGTTCATCAATGAATGAAAGGACACTATGATGTAAGTCACCTGACCCTCTCAGTTCTGCAGACATCACAGTTGGTTATGGAAAGACGTTTGCAAGCACTTTGTTATCACCATGGAGGGATTACATACTTTCAGAAAAGATAAATAATTACATAAAAGTTACACAGAGCAGTATGTGATGATATCAAATAATCCTCCCCCCAAGTCTAAAAGTCCTTAGAGAAGGAGTCAATTTGTTCGTGAAGTTTCAAGCATTAGAAGTAGGAAAAACTTTGGCTTAAAATGAATTAAACCAGTTTCCAGCAAGGTTTTAGGAAGTATAGATACTCAGTAAGCTTATACTGGATTTCTCTAAGTAAAATCAGTATTTCAGAATTAGTAAATCAAACTGTCCATTTACTTCTATAATAAACACATATAATGTAAATAAAAATTTAACTTTCTTTGCCATCCAGCCAAAATAGTATTAGTTCAATGTGATAAACTAGGGCTTTTATAATAACTACAACTGATTTTAATTCTAGTTATCTCTGACAATTATAAAAAAGAAAATGAACTAATTATTAGTTAATTTCAATATATTAGGTTCCTCATGAGAGAAAACTAGAAAGAGGGTGTGAGAAAAGGACCAGTTAGAAATTACAAGAAGAAAAAATGCTTTTCATCAGGTGAACACAGAGGACCTTCAGAAAAAAATCTACATACTCATCAAATACAAAGGCTGTTTGAAATAAAGTCATGGGCAAATGATGGACACCCATGCTATCCAGGCATGCAAACCTATTTTGGTTTATTTTAAATAAGAGGAAAAAAAGATTTAGGGACAAGGAGCACTTTGTCAAGATCCTTGCATAAGCTTAGGTCAATACTGTTTCAGGTTTATCATTGAAACCAGCCATTATTTCTTAAACTCCTGAACTATCCTTTATCTCTGATTTGGGGGACCACCATGGTAGTAGAGCATACCATTTACTCTTCTTTAAATTTTATTTCTACTCATTAGAATTTTAACAAGTTCAAATTATATCTGGGCACAAAACCCTTCTGTGCTTTTGTGCAGAAAATCATCTACCTCTATTCTTTTTCTTTGATATTATTATGTGTTTTGATTTGACTTGAATAAAATAGTCTATATTACATATTTTCCTTGTTTTATTACCTTATGGTTTAAACAAAGGTTCACTTTTCTTATTTCATTTGATGTGAATGTTTTCTTACAAGGTAAGTATGGCCACTGGTCTTGTTCTTTTCTGTGTATTAATTGTGACCTGTAACATAGAGAGTTTTACTGAGCCAAAACAAGAATGGGATGCTGATACTAAATAGTTATTCTCTTTTGTGCCTGCCTCACCTGTCTTGTAAAATAACAAACCACAAACTTCCACATAGTTTGCATCCTCAAAAAGAGAAATCTTGAGCATCAGAAAATGCCAGTTGTTTTTATTTTCCTGACTTGATCATAAAATCAAGTTCTTCAACTTTCATGTTGAGAAAAGTATGAAAACATGAGTTAGATAGCTAATGAATAATAGTGAAAAGAAGACAGGGCAGAGAGTCAATGAATCTGAGTAGCAGAGAGGAGAATGATAGCAAAGAGACAGCAGCAGAGTCGGGGGTAGGAGAAAGGAAGATCTAGAGAGGAGAGGTCTAAGGAGTCTGTGACCCAAGATTTCATCTCAAAAGTTTAGCTCCTTCTTTCCGACCCAATTCAAAGCTCTTGTGCCAAAACCAGAGAGGGGAAGTTGTGCATCATGAGCAAGGAGGACTAAGGGTCCTGAAACTCCAGGTAGGTGAAAACTAGAGTCCTAACATATATTCTGCACCAGAAACACCACCACTGGCACTAAACTCTTCAAATGAGATGATCCTATGATTAAAAGTACAGCCATGCTGGTTTCAATGTCATGGTGATATCTAATTCCACTTTCTGTTAACAGAAAGCCATTAAAGATATAGTACAGCTTCCTGCTGAGGCCAGGGGGGTACCATGAATCCTGGACCACCATAACTGTTCTTTTTGGAAATACTCCCCAGGAGCTCCACTTTTCATAGGAGAAACAGTCAGTATAGTTTCCATCAAATCAATCTAGAGAAAGTAAAGTGCAGAGAGCCTTTTAGAGAGATTAAAACCCTTACCTCTTCTCTTTTAAGCAAACAGATGATTTCCAAGAAACTTCAACTTTCATTTACAGGAAACTGAATCACATGAAGCCTGGTTACAGTTTTTTATCATAAAGATTATGGGATGTGGAGATACCATGCAGAGAGGAGATTTTACAAGTGGACATTACATATTACACATGGTTCCTTCAAAAGTACTGTGTCATAAGAAAACAACAATTTCTCTACTGGAGCAAGGAAGAAAGTTGTAAAAATTGGAGGAAGTTTCTTAATTTGGTTTTTGAAAACATTATGGAACAAACTATTCCGGTGTTCGGAGAAACCTCTGACACCAGCATTTTTTCCAAGTTTGTCTTTGGTAACAGTGTAAGTAAATGAGTTTCTTTTTATTGGATTGGATATTTATAGTAATTCCACAAAGGTTTTAGATGTCTATGGTTTTTATTCTCAGGAGCTCTAAGAAAGCCAAACTCCCAATCAGTCCCAAAGGTTGTCAGTGAGTTACCTAGTTAACACAGTCTGAAGACAAGGCAGGCACTGGGGTTAAATTTCAACTCAGTATTAATTGCAGCTGAGGAAAACTTGCTCATTTTTTATATGATTATGACTTAAGTCCCTCTCTTATGTAATCATGGAATTCATTGAAGTCAGTGAGATGTCCACCTACCATGAGCCCTGGCTCTACCACTACCTGCTATCTGAATTTAATCAACTACATTAATCTCTTCAATTTTCAATTTAATCTTGTGTAAAGGTCAACTAATAATATTTATTTACCCCATTTCCACTCCCCTCTATGTTTTAAAACAGTGCAGAGAGAAGAAAGGGATGGGAATTATTTAATATTTTTTAACACATTTTTCTTTTTATTTGTAAAGATAATTCTCTTCCACAGAAGGAAGATGGCTAGATCTTTGCTTTTGAATGTGATCATAAGCTACTAAAGTTGGGACATTACAAAATTACTTTCCTATGCTGGATGGAGACTGTGATTTACTAGCTAGTGTATGTATCTGCTAGGTCTGCCATTGCCTCTGAGATACCTATAATGAGGTTTATGTCACAGATCCAGAGATGGGGTGGGAGGACAGAAGCAGAAGACAGACTGCACAATGCTTCACACTTTTGCCCATGTGTCTGAGCACCAACCAGCAAGTCCAAGTGCCTGAGAGAAACATCTTAGAGAAAATATTACTGCCAGTCTGGTCTTTTTCAAACAGACCGGAAGAATTTTGAGAACATTTTTTGATGTGTCACCTAAAGCTTTTGGACCTCAACTTCTCCACCAATTAAATGGGAGTGTGAAGAAAAATTTATAATGTTATCATTTTACCAGTATATAATTTTATAAAGACTTCAAGATATATCATAAAAGAGGTAATTCCTGACTCAGAAAAAAGTGCCGAAGTAGTTATTGTGTTTTTATGAATCCTTCTTAAGCATGAGGAATTGAGGTGAGAAAGTGAAAAGACTCCCTCAAGGCGACAAAACCCATTAGTAACAGAACGAGCTTAGAATCTAAATCTCTCAACTAGGAGTCTAAAGCTTTAAAAAAAAGTAATAAGATATTTATAGTAATGTCATAAGATTTCTTGTCCTGTAAAACAAGATCAGTCAACTAGGCAGGAGTCTGGGTCAATGATCCCATCTAGCCCCTTCAAGCGCTGAGTGAATTCTGTGAATGCACATTAAAAATTTCTTGTGGACAGAACAGTTGAGATACATAACAACTCCCGATAAAGCAAAACCAGGGCTAGCCAGGGATGGATTGAGGGCAGTGAACTGTGGTCATTCAATCACGGAAACTATGCAAGTCGGAATAGATGACAACTGATATTTGTACTCTTTTGTCATTCTTCTTCTTTTTTTTTTTTTTTTTTTTTTGTACCAGGAATTAAACCAAGGTGTTGCTCACTACAATTGAGCCACACTCCTAGCCATTTTAAAAAATGTTTTATTTTTTAAAAAGTTCTCACTACATTATTGAGGCTGGCCTTGGACATTGTGATCCTCTTTCCTCAGCCTCCCAGGTCCCTGGGATTACAGGTGTGTTGCTACAATCACTGCCCAGCACTCTTTTGTCTCTCTCTTTTTTTTTTTTTTTAGGCAGGGGGGAGTAGGGGTTACTAGGGATTGAATGCAGGAGCACTTGGCCCTGAGTTTCTTAGCACCTCACTTTTGCTGAGGCTGGCTTTGAACTCACTTTCCTCCTGCCTCAGCCTCCCAAGCCTCTGGAATAACAGGTGTGTTCCTCCACACCAGACCACTCTTTGTCTTTTGATCCACGTGTCTTATGTAAAATCTCAGAGTGAATTAGGACCTTACTCTAAAATTTGTTCACTTAAAGTTACTTCTTACTAGGGTAAGCATGTCAATGAATAATAAAGAAATTGTTCAGATCAAAACTAACCAATAAAATGAGAAATTGAAGCAATAAATTATTTTATTGAGATCCAAAATACCTACAGATCACTGAAAGCAACTTTTATTTTTGAAAGCAATGGGAGAATGAATGGAGAATGAACAGAATTGTAGAAAATAATTTAGTATAGACATAGGAAATAACTAAAAATAAAATTTATTTGAAATATCCCATTCCATCTATGTTAAACTATGAACTGTAGTTTTCATCACTATCTGCGTGCTAATGACACCAATGACTACATGCACTCTGCCAACATTTCAATGGATTAATAGTAGAAATGGGTTTGAACTTTTCTAAGGGAAGATATATCATGCATTCATTCAAAGTATTTTTAATAAGACAGAGATGCATCAGTGAACCAAAAAGAAAGAAATTCTGTTCCTCATAGCTTAGGGTTTATGAAAGGAGACAAACAAAAATACAAGTATACAAATTATATGGAGGATCAGAGAGTGATATAGCTGTCAAAGAACAGAGAGGGTGACAAGGGGCTTAATGAAAGCCACAATGCAGAGTTCTGCCTTTTAAAACACAGGTGATGTGGAATGCATGGGGAATCATAGAAGAGAGTGAGCTGGCACACTGATGGAAGAGGGGTCCAAGTCAAGAAATAAGTGCATAGGCTGTGAGCTAGGAGATGCCCCTGTGTGTTCAGTGAAAGAAAAGGAGCCCAGAGGGAGGGAGGTGTGAGAAAGAAGCAGTCAGGGAGGTCACAGTCACCCAAACTATAGAGTCTTGGAGGTGACTGTCAGGACTCTACTTTTTCCTCTAATCAAATGGAGAAAAATTGTAAGATTATGAGCAAAGTTGTGTTTTCATGGTACCTATGAGTTAATACAGCATCACTCTTGAATCATTTCCGTTTTAAAGTTAGAAACCTGCTGTTATTCTTTCAAATATCCAGAAACATTTTTTCGAATCTCCACTTTTAACATTGGCACTGTATTCCTGCAAATTCTTTAAATAACTCTGGTAACTCCAAGGAGCCAACTTAGTGTTAGCCCAAGAACATTATTGGGATGAGTGTCATCATGCCTAAGCAGATCTACGTGGAAAACAAAATGCAAATCTAAAGCCACATCTGTTGTTCAGAGAGAATGAAATATTTCAGTACGTAGGTTTGTTCTAGAAGCTACCTGGTAATCTGAGATTACTAAATTTAGCAATAGAAATGACATATGCATCTACATTGAAATGATCTTCTTATTGATAATTGTTCCAATAGAATCATTTTCACTTGGTAGTCAAAGCTAAGAAAATTAGAATCATACAAATTGAATTGTTATCCTCTTTTAAAATTAACTTTTTACTTTGTGATGCTTTTGGCTACTATTTTTTCTGCAAGTGGAAAATTTCACAGCACTACGTATGTACCTTAATAAGGCATTGCTGGTATAGAGGTGTTCCAGCAGTTCCCTTTCACTTTACTTGGATAAGAAATGCTGATTGCTGACTCACATATGGAGTGCGCCCCACTATCTCTCCATAACTGACCGATGGTTTCTGATCTGAGAGGAGCTATCCATAGGCAGAACTCTCTCTCAGGAAACACAAGAAGGGACTCAAATTTTGCAACCCACACTGAATGCTGAAGTCACCTGGCACAGGGTGTCCTACAGTAGAGGTTTAGTGAGTCTCTACCCTCTATCCATCTTGAGTCCTGGTTGTTCTTCAACAGTAACTAAGATCACTGTCATCCATATTTTATAACATGAAATGGTATGAATAAATTTCTGTTTCTAATGGGCAAGATATTTTGTTTTCACTCTGTAAAGATTTTGCAAAGAATAGAGAGAAGGGAGAGTAATCAGTAGGTAATCTCTCTTTCCATTCTTTCTTTCTTTCATTATTAGATTCAAAGAAACATAAAATTCAAATCTTTTGAATTTATATATGAAATATCAAGTTGCCCATTCAGATCTGATAACTCATGTGAATGTAAAAGCCATTTCCTGACCCCTATGTGAAGGTTTTTTCATACATATAAATATTACCATGTTTCTATACAAAGGAAATCCTATAAAGTTTTTTAATCAAAAACAATTTGTTATTATTTCAGAAATTTAATTTTTCAAGTTTTAATGTCTACCTTTCATCAGAAAGCACCACCACTCTCTTCCACACTTTCCTTACAGCATTTTTCACTTCCTGATTCCTGAAAGTGTAAATCAAAGGATTAAGCAAGGGACTCAGGATGGTGTAAAATATGGCCACCATTTTGTCAGACGTGAAGGCAAATGGAGGTCTTGCATAGGTACATATGCAGGGAACAAAAAACAAAATCACAACAGTAATGTGCGATCCACAGGTGGACAGAGCTTTCCTCCGCCCTTCAGCACTGTGTGTCCTCAGGGAGAACAAGATGACACCATAGGAGACAAGCAACAGGGAGAAGATGATGATGCAGATTAACCCACTATTGGCAATCACCAGAAGGCCTAGGATGTGGGTGTCAGTGCAGGACAGCCCCAGTAACGGGTACAGGTCACACATGAAATGATCAATGACATTAGACCCGCAAAAGGGCAGTTGGAATGTAAAGAGAAGCTGGATGATGGAATGCAAGAAGCCCCCTGTCCAGGCCACCCCCACCAGGATGCCACAGAGCCTCCAGTTCATGATGGAAGAGTAGTGCAAGGGCTTGCAAATGGCCACATAGCGGTCAAAGGCCATGACAGAGAGGACAATTACCTCTGCCCCTGCAAGGAAGTGTTCAGCAAAAAGTTGAATCATGCATCCTTCATAAGAGATGGTTTTCCTTTCACGAATGGAGTCCACAATCATTTTTGGTGTGATGGAAGAGGAGAAGCAGGCATCCAGGAAGGACAGGACTGCCAGGAAGACGTACATGGGAGAGCCCAGCAGTGCAGGACTGCAGAGGATACTTACTACAATCAGCATGTTGCCCAAAACAGTTGCAATGTAGACCAACAAAAACACAACAAAAATCATTTTCTGAACTCTTGGAATATTCGAAAGTCCCAGTAGGACAAACTCAGTTACAGTGCTCTGGTTTCGCATCATTTCCAAGGAAAATATGAAGGTAAAAGATTGATCATGCAAACCTACAATTAGAATTAAAAATTGCTTCATGCTATTTGTAATATTATAGTCATCAACTAGTTGGTGCTTCATTATTTGAACTTATCTTGAGTGTTTTTTGTTTTTGTTTTGTTTTTTATCACCAAAAACATAATATTAGATTTTTATTGAAGGCTGTTGTAGATCAGGCAAAACTGAGGTGCACTGAAGAAAACCAGATTTTCAAATGGGTGGAGAAGTTGCTTTTTATTTCAAAGTCTAGCTTTAGACTATTATTTATTAATCAAACCTTCAATAGGCATGGGATGAGGTAAGGTTGAGTAACCTGACATGCTTGACCAGAGGACTGCCTCATCTACCATTAGAAAAAGACATAAGAGGTAGTTGAGGTGGTTTTTGAAAATCATGGTTACTCCTCAAAATTGTTTTAAAACTTTGGAAAGAATTGATCCTTTGGATGAGATGATTCATTCTTTATAAAACAGAAAGATGTATAAAAAAGTACATAGCTCTTGATGCATAAGTATATACAAAGTGTTGAGGTTTTACTTGCAATTCATCATTTAAAAATGTGAGCAAAGGTTAATAAAAATAATGTCTATTTTATGATAAATAACTGGAAAAATGAGGGAAAGCAATTGCTCAGGAACCACAATCTGTGTGAGATCTTTTGATCCTTTTTTATTGGAGAGGAATTTTTAATTCAATTTTAATTTGAATCAAACAACAGATTCTTTATTGGGAATTATAACATGGAATTTCTAGCTTCAAAATTCAATCCTTTTAAAAAATATTAGCAGAGAAAGGAGTAGAATTTTTTTCTTTCTCAGGAGGAAGTTCAGAGCAGGCAAGGTCTCTCTACAGTTTCAGTCCATCTTGAAATTTAAAGTATATTATTCGATTGCTCAGGTTTGAATGAGGAATCTTGATAAAGTAAACGAGCACATCATGAAGAATCAGAAGGTGATTGTCCAGTCACCTACAGATGCATATTGGCAACCCCTAGGCAAGAAAAGGAATAACTGGGTGAATATAATTTAGAGTCTTGAGACTTTATTATGTGTTAATTATTCATACAATGTCACCTTCTCTGAGCAGATATAATTCTTCAAAACACATGGTTTCAAATTTATATGGATTTATTGTAAGATAGAAATGTTTACAAATAGCTTGAATACTCATCTCCTAGGATTATAATGATGGTCAAATTTGGAAATGTAAAAATATAAATGATAAAATGTTCTTATATAAAAACCAGATGACCTCATCCACAGGAAGTTTTTCCATGAGCTCTCCAGATAAATACTCCCAACTCTTGAAATCATTTGCCTCTGGCGGACACAGCTTCAAAAAGTGATTGTATCCTCGCCTGTTCATGTAACTAAAATGCAAATAGCATTTGTGCCTGTGAATATTTATATGTACATATATGCATACATATGCATTTTTGGTTGTTAAAAAAGGGGAATAAAACAATCATTGGGTTTATTGAAGAATGACAAATGAGCTGATTTTTATGACTTCCCTTAGAGCCAACAAAAACAACTTGGAATATTAATAAAGCTAACATATACAACTGTGTGCCTTACACATGATTACCAGATTGAAGGCAGCCATTGTCACCATGCCTTCAGTGTCATTCCTCACTAGTGTCTGCACCTTGAACTCTGTGCCTACAGCTCACAGGCTATCACTAAGGCAACAAGAGTGTAAGCAAACCCTAAAATGTCATGAGGTCAGACAACAACCCTGGAAGATCAATATATAATTTAGCAAAGGTCTGCTAAACCAAGAACCAAAGCAGGAAAGGCAAAGAATGAGGAAGAACATCTGCTCCAGACTCATGCAGACCTGGCTTCCAATCTTTCTGAGGCTCAGATCAGTTTATTCATAGATCCTAAAAAATTCTAAAAGCCTCAAGTTTCTGCTCAGTGAATGACTTTATTAGGAAATGACTCTCTGTATGGATTTTCTGCAGAGTCCAGTGATGTCATCCACTAGAAACATCAATGCAGTCAGAAGCACAGATGATGGGGAGGCATGAGAATGACCTGCCACAGCCCAGGACACAGAGCAGAATGACAACCTTTGCCTCTGATTCCTGCCTCACTTTGACAAGGCTGAGTGCTTTCCCCCTTACTGATTTACAAGCGTAAAGTATTTTGACGATTATTTGCAGTGAAGAAATGATTCTTTTAAAATACACAACATTTAAATGTCTTTAGCATTCCTTGAATACATTACTGTGGCCCTCAGTTCCCCCTGGTTTCATTCCTCTTTCCTCTACAAAGAAATCCAAACTGAGTGGAAGGTTCAAAGGAAGATAGTTTCCTAATTACTCAAATATTCAAGGAGCTCTTATTTATTCATTATCTTTTTCTGGAGATGTTCTTAGAGCAATAACATTTTTGGATTAAATACTCATCAGATACTAACAAACCAACACTTTCTTTTACCAAATAAGGAATTTCCAAAACTAGGGCTGATACAGCAACAACAAAGAGTGTAGTGTGCTCATGGTTTATGACCACAAATTTTATGATTTTAAATTATGTAAAATGTAATTGTCTGAAATGTACTGTGCTCTTCTGGATGGAATCCTAATATGGAAAAAGTACAGTAGTGGAAAATAATTTAAATGTACATAAATTCTTGTATTATTATTTTTATTATTATTTGATACCAGGATTGAACCCAGGGGCACTTAATCACTGAGCTACAACCTCAGTTTTTTTTATTTTGAGACAGGTCTTGCTAAGTTGCTTAGGATCTCACTAATTTGCTGAGGCTGGCCTGAAACTTGTGGTCATCCTGCTTCAGCCTCCTCAGTGGCTGAGATCACAGGCATATACCACCATGTCCAGTAAAGTCTTATATAATTTACAAGTATCTCTTAATATTGGCAAACATACCCATGGTAACATAAGTAAACAATATGAAAGAAAATTGAGTAACATACTAGAACCCTCTATACCATCTTATTTCTGTTAATCTATCATTATTCAGAATAGATAGTTAAGAAAAAAGAAACAAATCTGTTTCATGTTTCTATCAAAAAGAGAGCAATTCCAGTTTCACAGTTAATAGCTGTGTGTCATCTTTCTGATCCATGAAAAGCATAAATAAAAAGGAAGATGTGAGTATTCATGTCAGCAATATTTTAAACAATGTCTGCATAAACAAAGTGAGATAAAAATTAATTATTCATAAGAATAAAATGTCTTTTTAAACTCATGCTTTTAAAAATGACTCCTACACTAAAATGGCAACAAAACTGATTCATTCATGTAATACTTCTGAAAAATATATTAGTAAATGTTTCCAGAATCTTAATTTGCTTATATTGCTTATACTACTAACCCCAGGCATATAAATTTATCCTAATAATGAAAAGAGATGTGGAAATTTTATATTGGAAAATTATTCTCTGTTAATAATGACAATTGAAAAATATCAAACCTATTCAGCAATTAAGATGTTCATATAAATATGACTATTACAAATTATCATCACTTGATACTAAGAATAAAACATTAATAACATGAGGACATACAGCATGAAGCATTTTATACTAAGTGCAAGGCAGATGAAAAAGAAAATCACTGACCATTCATAAATATTTTAAATATAATTCTATAATTTAGAAGGGAACTTATAATAATAATCTTTTTATTTTTTGTTACTATTATAGGAGTATTTAGAATTAAACATCAAAATTAAAATCTTACCATAAAATTTCCTAGAAGTTCAGAAAGAGAATGTAAGGTTTGTGGTTAATTTATTTGTCGAGGGTTTTACTAACATAACCCAGCATCTTATATAAAATTTTTAAACTATTGAAAACTTTCCATAAGTGACCCCACCATAGACCCACCCCTCTCTAACTTCCATGTGTTCTTCAATATCAGTTTTAGGTCTATATTCTGATGTAGATAGCAGGTTATACTGTCCACATTTCTCCTAGAAAATACCTTGGTTTCTCCTTCCTTGATGGTATACTCTTGAATATGCTGGTCCTGTTCCTGAGATTGCTCAGGGGTCCCTCAAATCATGACTTGTGGGCACTGGGTCACCACCTTGGGCTGTGATCTTGTAAAGTTGGCATCTCTGTACCCCACTCTTCACATCACCCACTCTTTTCTTCCCAACAAAACAAATTATTTAGCAACAAAACTAATTCTAACATCAATTGCTCTGTAAATAATAGAATTTCTGTTTTAAATTTTATTATTTATATATACATATGTATCTTTCAAAACAGTTAGAGAGCTGTAATAAGATTTTCATTACAGGCAGTGCTTTTGTAACTGTACTTTAAGCAATAAATTTCATAGACTTTATATGCACATGTATGTACATATCAGTCACACTTTCATATAGCTTACTAAATAATTATTGTAACAAATTTAAAAATAAAATACTACTTGTAATAAACTTTTCTGTTAAATTCCTTAAATTTCCATATATTTGATCTAGGATTATTCTTCACCAATTAAAGATTTTTTTTCTTGTCCTGTCTAATGAAGCATGCCCATCTAATTAAGCATATTCCCTTTCCTGACTATCTAAGATGCATGTTCTTTTCGGATTGCTGGTCCTTTCCTTTCTTCCCAGTGTACTCATGCTCATTTCCCTAGATCTCTCCTCATTTCTGCTAAATGTGAGTGAAAATATATTCTTTCTCTCTGCTGGTTTCCTTCTTAACAGATGCCTGAACTTCTTTTCTGTTGTCTTACTGATTTAGCTAATTGCAAGGGTGATGTCAAGCTATGAAGACTAGTCCTGAAGCAGTTCTGCACATAAGCCACTTGGATTTTCCTGAACAATCCTGCAGCAGGAACCCAATGCAATCTGTGACATCAGGCACACTTAACAAACTACATAGATAGTTAAATCATAATCTTCCATTCTGTGTTATGAGTCCCCTTTTCTTATCTTTATTGTCATTTCCTGTGCTATTTGTTAGTTTGTGGTTGTGGCAATAGTAAATTTTGTACTCTCTATCACTACCCATGATTGGCACAGGAGTACTTAATTTTTCCATGTTCCTACATCTGTACTTTGACATGTGTTCATAATATTCACCTTTAAATCTAAAGCATTAGGATGGAGGTATCATTAGAGGATAAATGAGAATGTATTTAAAAGGAACAAATAAGATGTTATGGAGAAGTAGTAGAAAAATATTCACTTGAATTCCTAAGTTATTCAGTTTTTACTTAAGATACAAGGCCAAGTATGGATTTACTTTCATAGGAATTCCTAAAGCAAAGGAAGGAAAGTAATTAAAATAGGAGAAAGATTTGAATGCTCTCCATTGTGTACTTAGATGTCAAGTGCTGCCCTCTCAGCTCCACATATGTTGTTTCATCCCCTGCTACATCCACTCATCTTGGTACAATCTCCACTAAAGATAAGAAATCTGGGGGCCAGAAAGTTTATGCAGCTAGCTCAAGTGTACACTGTTATTAAAAAAAAAAAGGACAGCACTTGACATTAACCATGAGAACCTGACTACAACACCAGCACTTTGAAGCACTGCATCACCATTGAAAATCCTGTCTGAAAAGGCAGAAGTGTTAATTAGTAATCTCACCATTTGTCAGGTCCTTAAACACTCTGGTAATGGCCAAAGCATGATGCTCTTTCTTTTTTCAGGTCTTCGTTCTTCACCTAAGAGAGAAATAACTTCTCTGGCAGTAGAGATGGAGGATGTTCCCACTGCTGCTCCACTGATGCCTTCAAGATGGACTTAGGAAAAAAGAAAAATGAAGCAAAAGTTTCTGCCTTGGCTTCTGACTGGAATTTAAAGAGGCTCCTTGAGAAACCATGAACCTTTGGAATTGTTTCTCAGTCTCCCTGGGGATTGGAATTCTTTCCACTACCCTGATTAACCAACACAATTTTATGTGGTTTTTCACTTACTCAGGAGTTTACAAAGCTTTTATGTCCCTGTGTAACAGGGTTCTTTCCTTCTTTTTTTAAACTTCTCTTTGTTAACATAAGATGTTTTCAATTCCTCTCTTATTCAGGAATAGAGTACAGTGTATAAGAGGATGGGATGTCATATCACTTTGCAGTATTCAGGCAAAGTACTTATATTTCTAAGCAAAAGAGCTGAATCCTGGATAAGAAATCATCAGTCCTTGAAGAAAATGCATATTGCTTGTGGACTAAAGTAGCAAGGAGTGTGTATGAGAGGAAAAAATTTACACATAAATATATTAATAATATATATTAATTGAATTGGTTTTCTTAAAAGCTGATCTAAAGAATCCATGACTTTAAAACTAAAAACACAATTTCTGGAGAGCAAAGAGATTTTTTTCTTTTAATTTGAGAGATGATAAGGCAGATCGGTGTGATGTCAGGGAACACAGCATGGAGACTAATGCTTGAAGGAAAACTCAGAGGAAGCTATTCAGGCTCTTTTAAGAGGACCCACAACAAACCATTTGCTACTTTACAGTCTTCAAGCATTGTGTCCTATTTTTGTTCCTCTTCACTCCCAAAGGAAAAAAAATGTAAAATAAAAGTGATTTGTGAAAAAAGAATATTAAAGCTCAGAAGCCTTATCAATCATTCATAGAATTAAGAAACAACTTTAATTTTCTTTTAATTGAAATTCTACTTGTGAGTCTGACACAGAAGAATTACCTGACATGAATCACACTCCTGGTGAGAGGGATGTTTCAAGAATGCCAGTCAATAATAAGATGCCACCAACACATCTGGACTTCAAACTGCACTGAAACTCCCACTTTAGTCTTAGGCTTGCTTTGCTAAATGCTTCATTTGTTTCTGTTAGAAAAAATAGAGTTGGATAACTTGGGAATAAAATCACAAAGAGAATGGTGCAGATAAGATAATAAATATTATATGCACAGTTGTGAAAAATAGGAGAATTAAAAAAAATTATTTTTTTAGTTTGACTCAGAAAAGAAACAGAAACAGAGAGAGCCACAGTCAGAAAAATGGAGAAATGCGAACAAAAGGAGGTGTGGGGTAGCAATTAGGTCTTTCATGATTTAGCCTATACTCCATTCTTTCCCATACATTTTGTGTCATGGACAATATATTTTATTCGTTAGATCATTTTGGCATTCCTTTTCTTTTTTATGATTTTGTTAGTGCAAAGTAGTTAGGTAAAACAGTGGAGTACATTCTGACACAATATAAATGTAGTACTGCACCTTTTTCTCCCCTCTTCCTTCCCCCGATCCCCTTCCTCTATCCTACTGGTCTTCCTTCTATTTATTTATCATATTAAAATTCCGCCTTTACCATTAAATGTAAAAATTATAAAATATTTCCAGAGACAAATCATTTAATTTTTGAATACTCTCTTCTTTTTTTAAAGAATTCTTTGAGACTCAGTTTATAGCAAATATAAACAAAAAATGATGTTCTGGGATTGAGTATACCCAGTTCTCCATTTCTTCTGATATATTTTTTTTAATTACCAAAGCTGCTTTTCAAACACAGGTACACATCTGCACATATTTTAGAATTGTCTAATCAATTTCTGTGAAAAGATTCATCATCAGGAGGGGAATGAGTGGGTGGCTATCAATTCACCAGAAAAATACTGTTGGTAAAATCAGGGCCTCTCCCATGATGTGCAGGGTCAGCCAAATGTTCTTATGGGAACACTCCTTATATAACCAGCAGGATGTAAAGGATAATAAACAATTTGAATAAAGAGTGTATTTTTAAAATTCTTGAAACAGTATCAGATGTCGTGATTTATGGATGAAGATTTAGAACAGTGAGCAAACAGGGGGTATGAATCAAAGCACAAGAAGACTCTTCCTACTGAGTCATCATGTCTCCATCATATCCAGGAATCATCTCTTCCTTTTCTGTGAAAAACCTATTTTGATGAAATAATTCCTCTGAATTTCCTTTACTACCATTCTTAAACTCCATGTTACATCAGTTCAAGAAAACCCATCATTTATTGGGCTGCCCAAGATTACTGTCCTCCAGGAACTCTGTTACATATACTTTTTGATAATGATCACAGACACAAGTAAAATGAACAAAGTATGTAAGAAAATGCAAATAATAACTCCTTCCTCATTCATGCCAAATGTAGCATTTAGAATTTCTTAGGAAAGAACCACATATTCTAACCATATTATTCCTTGGACTCCTCAGGCATTAATCACTGCATGCTATTTATGTGATGTTTGTTGACACTGTCCACAGCCTGCAGCCACACTCTGCAAGCAGAGGGGAAAAGAATAGTCAGCTAATTTAAAATCATGCAAACTGATTAATTTAGATAATCAGGTTCCCAACTAGATGCTCAGACATGCAAATAAAATCAGACTGTAAAATGTGTTATCTCAGTGATTAGCATGGAGTCTGACGTCACACTGACTCCTGTCAGAGGACACCCTACTTCCCACCAGGGATCTGTCATTCAACCTATTTCTTGATCTTCACCTGTAGACCATAAATGATTCTAGAAACTACCTTTAAGGGACTCTAGAATGGCTAAGTGCAATTATGTGCAAAACATATGGAGGTGGCTGTGCACTGTGTGCAATTGGGGCAATTGCATTCATCATGATTATTAGCATTGGCTTTCCAAGAGGACATTTTTACTTTTCAAAAATGTTAATTGCAATTATTCACTTATCAATAATACAGCTACAAAAGTGTTTCAAAACATGAAGTTCCTTTGATGAGTGATATAATTTATATTGGTACTTTAGATCATACTAGTTTTTGTCACAATGATCTGATGGTATGAATGACAGCCCCAAATAACTTCAGTAAATATTAAAAATTGAATTGACAGTGCAGGCCATCTAGAATATTGGCATGAGAATAAAGAAAAAATTGCTTTCTTGGACAGATAGAGCATAATGAAAACTCTAGTTAGGCAGAATTCAAGGTCATAGAAGGAAAACTTGGAAATAAGTTGTCTTCTTAGCTGTAGTCCATGAAAGCAAGGTTATGAAATTTTGAAATCTGTCAATTAGTGAAGTATAAAATTTGGAGTATAGAATCATGATAGTGTTTTCATTATGTCATATGAGAACAAAAAGCAGTCAGAATTATTTAATTGAATTTTATCTTACTTTCAATCTTAAATTACACACAATTGGACTTGGAGGTTATCCATAACAGAGACCCTAACCCCTTTCAGATGCCAGAGGCCCACTGAAGATATTCATCTTTTTCTTTCCTGCACTTGGTAATTCAGTGCAAAATACAAGCAGCTGTTAAGGCAAGAATGCAACAAATCACCAAGTCAATCTTGAAGTAAGAGATGGAAACGATCTCCAGTTGGTGGCCAAAGGGCAGGCTACAAGTCTGCACTTTTTGACCCCCTCCAGGGTTCAGAGCACATCTTTTATAGTTCAAAACCACAAGTAAAGCATGTCAGTACATTAATCATAAGGGGATGTTGCTGATTCAAAATCACAAACAACAATCATGAGATCTAAATCATATGTAGAATGGAAAGTGGGTCAAAATGATACTATTTGAGTATAATTTAAAGAGTGATTACTAACATCTAGACATTCTCTGACATTCTATGGAGTTAGGGTACATTGCACAAGTAAAGTGTACAAGAATAGAAGGAACAATTTCGCCACTTTGCTTTGCAAGATATGCTATGCTAAGCAATTGTTGGTGGGTATAGAGTTGTTTTTTTTTTTTTTTTATGGGAGAAGCATTTCTTACATAAAATGAATGGAGTCTCAAGGTAAAATGGAGATTGTTTGGTCAAAACACATATAGTTTAACCCATAAGAGTGGTCCCTGCTAAATAAAGGCTGGCATGGAGGGCATCCCAAATATCATCCCTCAGTGCCAATTTCTTTCTTATCAAAGACTCAAAATACCTTACTCTCGAGTATTCTCAGGGGGATATATAAAGACTAAACATCTTTCCTCAGCCTGAAGAGAATCATAAGGACCAAATATTCAAGCCAACATGTCATTAATTCCAGTATGATAGTCGCTGATCCTAGAATGCTTTAAGTAGATAGATCCTCACAGGGCTTTATTGAGATGCTTATTTTATTTTTTTAAAGAAGGAAAAAAATCAGTTATTATATATTCTCCTCACTTTTTTCCAACATTTCCTAATAGTTTGCATCTTTTCTATAGGAATTTGGAAAAGAGAAGTAAGTTGGGCATGGTGGTGCCTACCCATAATCCCAAGGGCTTGGCAGGCTAAGGCAGGAGGTTCATAAGTTCAAATCCAGTCTCAGTAACTTAGCGAGGTCCTCAGCAACTTAGCAAGACACTGAAAATAAAAAGAAATAAAAGAAAGAAAAATGAAAAGGGCTGGAGATAAGGCTCAGTGGTCAAGCACTCCTGGGTTCAACTCCTGGCACCAAAAATAAATAAATTGTGTGTGTGTGTGTGTGTGTGTGTGTGTGTGCTTGTGTGTGTGCATTTGAATTATTTGAATTTATAATGATTTATAAACAAAATGAAATAGCCTATACAGTTCTCAGATGCACTTGTTGAGATGCTTACTATGACGTTCAAAGCTCTCTGTACCATCTGCCTTTCGATTTATCCTCATCCCTATTGCTGTATAATCACTGCTGTCTCTCCTGAATACATTTCATGATCACTCTGTGTCTCACACCATCAGCACTTCCTCTGCTCACTTCCACTGGCCATTTCCACTCTGGACAAAGGACCAGTTTAAATATGACTGCCTCAGAAAAGCCTTCCCAGATTGTAACAGACAAATAAATTACTCCCTCAAGTCACCCAGTTTTAAAATGTGTCCATATTTATTGTCACATAATCTTGAAGGTATCATGCTCTCATTTTTACTTCAACAATTTTGATTTAAAATATTTTACAATATAGTAAAACTGTCATGCACAGCTCAGGCTAACCTGAATGATAGAGTTTTGTAGGGAACATCAGAGATCTGGGATGAGAATATGAGTTTTCAAATTCCATGAAGTGACTCTCTAATATACCACTCCACATGCCACACAAAGGGCATGCTCCAAACATCCAGGTGGTGCCAACATAAATCCAAGAAACCACAGACAGATAGGAGAAGAAATCACTTGCCTTTTCATATTTGTGAATACACTAATGGATGTAATCTTCATGATGACTCAAAGAGAATGTCAGTTTATACTGATACTTGAAAAAATAATAGTGAGAAAAATATTTCAATGATTAGAGGATAAGGGGAGGAGTCAGAGCCAAGGGAAAATAGTGACATTTTTACTAAGAGTGACAGAAGAAAGATAATCTGGGAATCAGACAGAGTAATACCCACAGTGGAAGAGTGAGCCATGATCACATGGTAGCCACAGAGAAGTTTAGGAGGGAAAACCATTGCTACATTGAACAAAGTAAAGAACACATCTGACTTATGATTTAACAAAATATCATTTCTGAAAAATTTTTAAAATTAGGATTTTGTTCTACATGTACTGTCTTCTTTCAGCTATCCAAAGACCTTTTTCTAAGTTCATACTTTTTACATTATCATAATGTGTTTCTGCAAACTCTTTGAATAACTACGGAAACTGTAACGGGTGAAATTGTAATTAGCATAACAGTTAGATGGCCTAAAAGTTGAAAACAATGGAATGTACTTTAACATGCTTAAAGTTATCAACATAGAAAACAAATTGGAAAGTCAAAGCTACCATTGTTTTGGAGGCAATTTTGAATTATTATTGCTCAATAAACTAGTGGGAATGAAAAAGTTTGGGTAGATGCCTTTCAGTATTTGTTTACCCTCCACCCCACCCACTGGATATTAGTGCATTTTCTCCTTGTATATAACTAGAGTCCACAATGAAATGCTGACCATCAATATAATTTTAAAAAGTTTGAATTTGAGCACATAATGGATTGAACATGATTTGGTTTTGGTCACTGCGATCTGACCAGAATAGTGTTTTACCTTGTAGCTACATTTCAAATCTTGGCTTCACAGATTCATAAAGCCAAGCTTTCTGGAGCCAAGCTAAAAGGTCCACATTTCTTGAACTAGTTCTGAGGGATAAATGAACTGAAAAAATGTGGACCTTGAAAGGCAGAGGATATGAAGAAACTCCTCCTGCTTTGAGGACAGGCAGTTGTGAAGAGAGGGAACAGTGAAGCAGACACACTTGCGTGTCTGAGCCTTGTCACACTCTTGGTCTGCTGCAGGACACCTGCATTGTCCAGGTGAGGTTTTGACTCACAATTTAATCTTCCATGAACTTTTTCTGGGGTGATCAGTGAAATTACATTTATCTTTTGCAAACTATTTTGAGGAGGAAAGTAATATCATATGCTCTTCTACTGTGGTGGTGGCCTGTAAAATTAAAGAGAGGAAAAAGAATAGATGGTTTACTACCTTTGCCCACAGTACTCTCAATGGTATGTCATCATTGTTGATTTTCCAATTACTTCTGATGACACTTGACCTCCAGAGACTAGCAAAACAGAAATGACCACAAAATATGTTTTTAAATTTGAATGATCCCTATATTGATAATTACTTGAATTATTTGCACTTAGGTACATTCAATCAGGAAAATGAAAATCACTAAATAAACT